>NC_046665.1:18086316-18122829 GCF_010883055.1 Belonocnema kinseyi | reverse complement strand
AGGATACTCTCCGAAGCAGATACAAACGTCTCATCCGACAGATTTGGTCTTCCGAACTGTCGGCGAGGAACAAAGTATCTGCAACGAACATCCTTGCCATCCTTCCATGGACGAAGAACGAGCTCAGATCTCTTGCTATCGGGACAAGAAAGGTTATGCACATGAACAAAAGCATGCATCTTAAGTCTTCCGTTCCGCGTCTGTAAATCTCACGCCGTCAAGAGGGTCGCGGAATATTGAGTCTTGAATGTCTTCACAACAGGGTTATTCTGGGTACTGCACATAGAGTTGCAAATGGAAGAGACCCTCTTCTTAAAATGGTCAGGAATCATGAGGAAGTAGGCAAAGGAGCATTTCTGTACAAAGCAGCGGAGGAGGCTGCTGAAACACTCGGACTTGACTTCAGTATTAGGGGTGAGCAAAATGCATCAAATCTAATCTATCTCGAGTACTCACTCCAGATAGCCGGGATTAAGAAAGCACAAGAGAAAAACTTTCGTGAACAGCTCCTAGATAAGAGGATGCACGGTATCTTCCACAGAAACGTGAAGGATCAGTCAATGTCTTGTGAGCTAACGTTTGCTTTCCTTAAATCGCCCGGATTGAAGTCTGGTACAGAGGGTTTCATTTTTGCATTCCAAGATGGTGTCATTTCCACCTTAACATACCGTCGCCACATTTTGAGCCAAGACATTCCCGATGATAGCTGCAGGGCGTGCCATGCACACCCCGAGCATTTAGCTCACATACTATCTAGTTGTCCAACACACGCGGGAACGACCTACATTCAAAGGCACAATCCTGCACTAAGAGTACTTTATTACCATCTCTGTTACTCCTACGGCATTCACCTTAATATCGCTCCTCTAAATGCTCCTAGGGAAATTGAGTCAATTGTCGAAAATGGGAAGTGCCGTATATACTGGAACTTTATATTCTCGACAATTGTTTCTGTTGCTCACTCGAGGCCTGACATGGTTCTTCTTGACTTCGAGAAGCGAACCATGTTCGTTATCGAATTTTCGGCACCAGTTAACAAAAACATCATAGTCAAGGAGAATGAAAAGAAAGAGAGGTATCGAGACCTTATAAGGGAGTTGCAACGATTGTACCCGGACTATTCTGTTAAACTAATCGTCCTTATCATCGGCGCTCTTGGAGGTGCCAAGCTTTCACTTGCTAATAGCCTAAAAAGCATCGCTGCGTGTCAACAATATGCTAGAACACTTGCGGGAAAAATGCAGAAGGCGGTTGTCCTTGGGTCACTCCGTGTTCTTAGGGTCCACGAAGCTTTTGCTGGATCGTCGTATTGATTCCTTTACAGACTACAACCACCTATCTCACGGTTGTGAGACGTGGTTATGGCTGAAATTTTACCGCGATTTCGCTGGAAGCGGGTACAATTTTTCAGATTAGCACCCGCTCCCGGCGAAATCCTGCGGTTGTCCTCATGACAAATTTTTAATTATATACAAGTGTTTGCACTTCTAACGAAGGTGGTTCTTGTGGATCTGGTACTTGATGTTCATTATCCCTTGCACCTATGCCTTCAGCTTCAATCAAGTCTTCGTTGTAAACAGCTTTCAAGGTGAGTTTATTAATAGGAAGCTGCTGTTCCACTTTCATCTTGACCGCTGATATTTTAACAGCCGAAAGCAATCTGTTTACACGTATTGAGCGTTTTTGATCTGGTAGATTCTGCTCATTTATACTTGTAGCTAGCTCTGGGTATTTAAGTAAGAAGAGTCGATAATTTTCTCTCCTACACATTCCAACTTTTTTCTGAATTCTTCGTCGCTGAACCTTTTGCTTCCATCTCTGGCTATTTTGGGCCATCTACCTCTGGAGGATGTAGTAATGCTGGATCAATAATAAGTTAAAGAAGAAGTGATGTTCATTGTCGTCGTTTTTCTACACCAAATCAACCTGTTGTTCAATCTCAATTATTCGGTCTTCTGAAATATTTTGATTAATCCTGATGTCCTTGACATCAATGATGGCTGGAGGATCCATTTTTTCAGGAATAGTTGGTCAGAACGTCTGTTCAGATTGCCAGACCAGCCAATTTTGCTGGACATAATGACTATTTCAAATGGTTGCATGTTCGTTGGTCACTGCAGCTATGCAATTGGAACCTTAAACTATCAAATAGTTAGCACAGCCAGCTACTTGGTCAGTGGCTCCAAACGTGGGCCCTGTTCTATTGCGCGTCTTTCGAGGTCGTGTCATACTAACCTCAAAATAGAATGTCTGCATATTTTTTACAACAACTCACGTCCACACGAATTGAGATATCGAGGTGAAAATTTAAAAAATGAAACAGATGGCCCGAATGACCATTTGCTTCTGGTATATGGACGTCAGATGTTGCAGAAAATATGTCGAAAAATTATCTAAAGTATAGTATGACATGGTTCTAATTTTCCGTCCGATACACAGCTCTTTTCCAAACAGTTTATGCAATCAATCTTAAAATTTAAAATTACCTTTTAAGAATGCTCATTCTAATAATATTTACTGCGGATTTGAAAGCCTCGAGTCGATTTTTTCCTGGGTGTATTATTCATCTAAATTCTAACAAGTTATAACTGCAGAGTACATGGTACTGACCACAAACGGGTTTGGTTGTACGATCCATCTGTAATAGATGAGTCAGACAACACAACGGCTTGTCGTAAATGTTCTTGCTGGTCAGCTGCTTGATGAGGGAGATCTGCCTGACGATCTCGTCGGCTCACCATCACCACCATCACGCATGCTGTAACCCCCCAGTGGCGGCTCCAGGTGCGCCTTCGCGATCCTCGAGAAGCGACAAGCATTTTTAAAACGTTAATAAATTCTCTATGATAATTTATGGGTTCTCGTGTTTCCCTTAGTGCCTTTTCTCTTCGTTCCTTACATGCCTGGCATGAGAGAACCCTGTCAATAGCAGTGCTACCGCCAACATAGCCGTCAAAGTCATGAGAGGCAATCTCAAGCCCTACCGTAAAGCCAACGCGAGATCACCTGATAATGCACCACTGCGAGCAACTATCTTTTACGTGTATAGACGTATGAATAAGAAGTACCCAGCATGATAGGCGCGCGGGGTAACACAACCGATAAGAGAAGAACGTATATGACCCCCTTCAATGGCCGATCACAGAAGTGTGGTTAGTAAAATATAATATTATATAAAATAAAAAAATTAGGACTGGATTACTAATATATGTTGGACAATTCGCAATTTTGTTTCAAATTGTATCATGAAAAGTGATCAGCAATTCTCACTATCCTCATAGACTATCCTCATAGATCTTGACCTATAAAATTTCATTCCGACAAAATTTGCCGAAGCTCACTACGAGACCTTAACACCAATTATTTTATTTCCAGGTTACGAACAAAATAGTTTATCAGGTGCCAGCGAACAAAGGATACAATGTGATTACGGCAGGCCTCCACCACCTGGGAAAGTGTGTAATGTAGACGTCAAACAATGGAATCATTGTACAAAGGCAAACAGTTACGGTTATCACAAGTCTTCACCGTGCATCTTCCTGAAGTTAAATAAGGTTTGTTTTTGCCTTATATGCATTTCATTTCTAGCAAATTAAGTTTATTTTATACAACGATAAAGTGGTCCACTTAAAGCAACAAAATAATTTTACAATAAGCGATCTTTATTATGTACAGTTCGAATTGCTCCTGTTTGAATTAGTCTCGCAATAGATATTAAATGATTGAGAACAAATAGAGATTTAGTTTCTCTTAAGTGCCCTGTTACTTATTTTTTCAGAGTAAATGATTTTTCTTGTTACAATAAATATTTATCATAATTAAAAATTTAATCTGAAGAAGTACATCTAGTAGAAAGCCAATACGAAAACTTATGTCGCTCACAAATTTAAATTTGCCTGTCTTTTATTCCGTTAAAGATCCAACTCACTACTTAAAGAGCCAAGCCACTAACGAATTCTCCCGGATTAGTTCCTATGAAGGTCCATGTATGTGATCCTAAATAAGTTCTTGTAAATGATTCCGCGCCTCAATTTACTCTGTGAAGGAACCTGCACAGTATTATTCAAAGGTTACCTTGTACACAATTTCCTTTGTAGGATCATGTACAGTTTCTTTCCCTAAATTCCTGAACAAGTAGCGTCAAGATTACCCCGATAACAAAAGTGTCCGGCACATTATCGCACCGATGGGCGGCAGACGGCGATAAAGCATCGTTTGTTGGTATGAATGAGCGGCAGACCAAAGTGCGGGCACAATGTCTCGCCCTCTGCAATCGCGCTCGAAAACACTCTGGAAGACCATGAAGCGCAGAACGGCCGAGGAACGATATTCCTGCCATAGCCGGAATCAATGGCTTGGAAACTAAAAGCCCTTCACTTACGGGCAGATTGAACTACAATTTCCCACACATCTTTGCGCGTCCTACTAAATCCAAAGATGGCCACTTCGACAAAAGTCCTCGGAATGCGGATAGAGGGTCCCTGTACCAAGAGTTTCTGCTGAATATGGTTACAAAAATAAATAGGCAGTCGCGGACAATTTCCAGGGGTGGTCCCGATACCGTGCGACCTCTCAGAGTACGCAGCCTTATGCTTGCATGCGGGGCTCGACAAGGATGGACGAACCCCTTTCCCTAGCTTCTCGTGGGAACAACAATGACAACACCAAACATAGTTCTAGTAAGTGCGGTTCAAAACAACAGAACGCGCAGGGCTCCCGACAATCGGTCGGCCAACAAAGCCGACCAATCTAGAGCTGGGGGAGCCAATAAAAATGGATTCAATGATATAGATCGGCGGGATCTCGCGACCTTTGGATGGGCGGAGCGTCTGAATCACGACTTGCTATAGTGCTACGATGCGAGTGTGGCCCCTGAACGGGGTTACATGGTACGGCTGCATGCTCTGTGGTGCGAGAAACAACCGGAGCTATCGCACTTTTCGCAGCAACGTCTGCGAAACCATACTGAACTTCTCCGTAAAAGGGGCTATGTAAGCGGAACGCCTCTTCTACCACAGGTAGAACAAGCCGGCAACAGAGAAAGAGAGGCGACACTAAGACCAACCGCGAGCAGGCATCCAATAGATGAAGAGCGATGCTTTACGACCCGGATAAACATCAACACTAAGGTTTCTCTTAAGCCTAAAGATCTGGCTGAAATGGATGACGAGCTTCGTGGACATTTTTTTAGAGAATCCGACCTCTGGGCTATCAATTATTGTGTGTGTAATACAGCGAGAACTTTGGCCGATTCGAACCGTAAAACAGAACCAACGGTTGATCATAAGACCAAAAGGCGAATGCACAACTTGCCATAAAGATAGGCTGGGCAAGACAGTACGCGTCCCGCATTCAGTGTGTGATTGACTACATCACATCTGGCAGGCATTTTACCGCCAAGGTTCGAAAGTTCGCGCGCAAACTCCGGACCCGTTATCACACACTTAACAAGGCAAAGCTGCTGACCATCAGGCAGCATATTGTTGAGAGAATACGGATACTATCTGAGGCTAAGAGAAGTCTAGAGCGGAGGGAGAGGTCGGTCAGAGAAAATCAACAGTTTCTCTCTGACCCATCTCGACTCTTCCAAGACCCTCCAGTTACTGTCGAACACCCACCCAAACCAGAGGAGGTCGAAGTATTTTGGAGAGAAGTCTACGAAGATCAGTATAGACTGGACGAAGACTCAGAAAATATAAATAGCTTCAAGGAGTTATGTGTTGCCCTCAGAACACCTGATAAAGAAAGCCCACCCATCACTACCGCGGAGGTGAAAAAAGTATTAAGAGGGATGAAGAAATATTCCGCACCGGGATCAGATTGTATCAAAACCTTCTGGTGGAAGAATTTTTCTTTAGCCCATCAACATTTGGCCCGTATTTTCACCTCATATTTGAAGTCGGAAGATCCGATTCCAGAGTGGCTGGTGGAAGGGCGCACAATACTCCTGCCGAAAATATGCAACTTAGCTGACCCGAAGAATTACAGACTAATAACTTGTCTGAACACACTTTATAAGATATTCACAGCTATCCTAAACGATAGGATTATTCGGGCAATTGAACCTGAGTGGCAAGAAATGTATGAACAACGAGGCTCAAAGAAAGGCGTAGTCGGAAGTCGAGAGAACCTGCTCATCGATAGATGTGTCTGCAAAGATGCAGCATTCTACCAGCGTGACCTATCAATGGCCTGGATTGATTATCGGAAAGCTTTCGATACGACCTCCCATAGACATATCATCTGTCTTTTGGAAATCTTAAAGGATCATCCGCAAATAGTTGGGTGCATAGAGAGATTGATGCCGCTTTAGAAAACCAGATTTACTATCTCATCTGGAAAAAATCGTGTGAAAACTAACAAGGTCACCTTTCAGAGAGGTGTCTTTCAGGGCGGCACCATGAGCCCACTCCTCTGTTGCCTTACATTATTGCCACTATCTCTAGCACTTCACCATTTCGACGGGTACTTGTGCGGCAAACCTGCAGATCGAAAGTACAAGGTCACTCATGTATTTTACATGGACGATCTTAAGATCTATGCTAAAAACAGAGAGCAACTGCATCTAGCTCTGGGGATTGTCGAACGATATACTAAGAAACTTGGAATGGAATTTGGGTTAGACAAATGCGCCAAGGTTTATTTGAAGCGAGGAAAACTTAATGGCATCCCTGAAGATCCTGAGCTGGTTTATAGAAGCGCCATACGACACCTTTGCGCTGGAGAGACTTATACATACCTGGGCGAGCCACAGAGCCGCATTCAGGATGTGACATAGAGTTGCAAATGGAAGAGACCCTCTTCTTAAAATGGTCAGGAATCACGAAGAAGTGGGCAAAGGAGCGTTTCTGTACAAAGCAGCGGAGGAGGCTGCTGAAACACTCGGACTTGACTTCAGTATTAGGGGTGAGCAAAATGCATCAAATCTTATCTATCTCGAGTACTCACTCCTGAAAGCCCGAATTAAGAAAGCACAAGAGAAAAACTTTCGTGAACAGCTCCTCGATAAGAGGATGCACGGCATCTTCCACAGAAATGTGAAGGATAAGTCAATGTCTTGTGAGCTAACGTTTGCTTTCCTTAAATCTCCCGGATTATAGTCTGGTACAAAGGGTTTTATCTTTGCATGCCAAGACGGTGTCATTTCCATCTTAACATACCGTCGCCACATTTTGAGATAAGACATTCCCGATGATAGCTGCAGGGCGTGCCATGCACACCCCGAGAATTTAGCTCACATACTATCTCGCCGTCCAACTCACGCGGGAACGACCTACATACAAAGGCACAATGCGGCACTAAGAGTGCCTTATTTCCATCTTTGTCACTCTTACGGAATTAACCTTAATATCGCTCCTCTAAATGCTCCTAGGGAAATTGAGTGAATTGTCGGGAATAGGAAGTGCCGCATATACTGGAACTTTATATTCTCGACAATTGTTTCTGTTGCTCACTCGAGGCCTGACATGGTTCTTCTTGACTTCGAGAAGCGAACCCTGTTCGTTATCGACTTTTCGGCACCAGCTGAAAAAAACATCATAACCAAGGAGAATGAAAAGAAAGAGAGGTATCGAGACCCTATAAGGGAGTTGCAACGATTGTACCCGGAATATTCTGTTAAACTAATTGTCCTTATGATCGGCGCTCTTGGAGGTGCCAAGCTTTCACTTGCTAATGGCCTAAAAAGCATCATTGCGTGTCAACAATATGCTAAAACACTTGAGGGTAAAATGCAGAAGGCGGTTGTTTGGGTCGCTCCGTGTTCTCAGGATGCACGAGGCTTTTGCTGGATCGTCGTATTGATTCCTTTACAGACTGCAACCACCTATTTTTAATTATATATATGTATATGGAGCATTCTCTGTCAAATCAGCCACTCTCCCTTCACACTTCAATTTGCAAGATAAATTAATGTTATTGGGCTTAAAATATTCTTTGAAACTTCTACTTTTTCACGCCGTACGGCCTTTTGCGATTTTCAAAATGGCAGATTTGTCATAGCTCCCACACTGTCACAGCTGCCATATTGAATCTGTCAGATTGAAATTTCAAAAAACTAATAATAGATTCGTAATCAGCGGCCCCAAAAACCCCTATATTCATACCAAACTCGTGCTTTGGACGTAAAAAGATTTTTTTCACTCTTCAGCCGCCATATTGGATCTGCCATCTTAGAATTTCGAGAAAATAATAGTAGATTCGTAATCAACGACCTCAAATACATAAATAACGTGGATTTCATTCGCATTTCGAGCTTCCATATAGCCGGCTTATAGCCGACATGATGGTCGCCAGACGGTCGGGCGGGCAATATTGCCACCAATGGCGCTTACAACGAGCTACTCATGTGCTTGAACAGTGGTCCTGTCAATCGGACTGCGTTCTGGCGCATAGGGTGGCGTCGTGCCGAGTTTGTTATCTGGTTACATGTAAAGGTTTGTGTTTATTTCCAAAAATCCTTGTAAAACAGTTAGACAATGTACGCAAAGACCTCAGACTATTTTTCAATGATTAAAGAAACTGATCAATATTCATGTGGTATTTTGACATGAAACCTAATTTCTTTGATATTTCTTTGATTATTTATATGATTTATTTTTATTAATTTTTACACTTTTTTTTGAAAATGATGTCCGTTTTGACAAATCTCTTTTATTCTTTACGATAGACCTTATATTTATGTTAATTTCAAACTTTTTCGGAATTTTTTACGTATCTAAAATCTTCCAAACCCATAGATTGTGAATTTCAAACTTTTGAATTTGTATACGCAATATTTAAAAAAATTTAATTTTTAATCCCAATCGATAAACTACCTGAGAGGCTGTGAATAAACATCTTGGGAAATAGTCAGCCTTGTCAGGAATGGTCAAGATGTTCAGAAATCGCCAGCACTTCTGATAATTTGTAACGATTCCTGACTTTTTTTAGTAGGAAGTTATTTTCATTGATGGTCCAGTGATGCCTTTCACCATAGGTTAGACATATTTTTTTAATTTATAAAAAACATTTCATATAATAAAATGCAAAGTAAAAGAAAACAGGAAGGGTAGATAGACAACAGAAAAGTGTTTTATTTTTTCGGACCACCGTAATGTTTACTGTATAGTACCTGAGTAAAAATGCTTCGACTTGAGTTCAAGTTTGTTATGTCTTGAGTTCGTCTCAAACACATCGATGTCTGGCTGCGTCTCAAAACTGAGTCGAGACATAGGCCTCCGTCTTACTTTTATGGGCAAAACAGGTGAGATGGTCTTAGCTAAGACGATGTCTACTTGTCTCAAGACAAGCCTTGTCTTAGCTGAGATGGTCGAACCTTTTTCAGCTCATAAATGAGATTAAAATTAATGAATGAAAAATTTTAATTATTAAATTTGTTATTCTTTATTTGAAAATTCAGAATCTATGGGTCTGAACAAGGATAACCATATATTCTTGCCACACACACACACACACACGCATATATAATGTAACCCTCGAGTTACAACATAAAGCCTTAGCTTATGCAACTCTTAATGCTGTGCTGCGGTCAAGGCAAAGTATAGCATCACTAAAGGGCAATCCTAGAGCGCGTAAGAACGAGAGGATGGGGCGCGGCCTATAAAAAGAGCAACGCGACCCAGAAAAGACAGAGGTTGCGTAGAAGACGCAACGGATCGTGGGGACTAACCATCCTCAAATATCTTCTAATACTTTGCTAACTTAAGCTAAAACCCTAAGTTTACAGAATATCAGTAAGAGAAAAGAACTCTGAGGCGGAAGCTAGTATACCTAGTGTACCCGGTTCCAAGAGTAATCTTTTTCAAAGTCTGCTTTGCCTTCTATACGCTGCACTTAGCTATTTTTCCTCCGGGAACTTTGATTTTGCGCTTCAAGAACCTTTTTATTGACAATTTTGTAAGTGTAAAAAAGGACATTATTTTAACTCTGACGGAAAACGTCCAATCTTTTATAAAAATTGGAGAATTATTTTAAGTCCAGAGGACTGAATTGACTTAGGCGAAAAACGCAAAATTTTAGTAAAAATTTTCTAAGTCTCATAGTTGACAATTTATACTTAGACGAGAAACGTCTTATTTGAGAAAATCTCAGATTTTATGGCAAAGTTCTACTTAGCCAGAATTTGAACTATTGTCTAAAATAGAATTTATCAAATCAACCGAAGATCAAGGCATGGTATACCCATTAACCTTGATCAAGTAAGTTGGATTTTGAAATACGAAGGCTTGTTTCAAGAACCTTAATTCTTTATGCGCAGATGGGAGTATACCTCTCTAAATCTGTTCAAGAAGAGTTTTAAATCTCGATACGAAGCAAGAGAATATTTCTATACAGCCTGAGCCTAAGAGACTTTCCCTTTTAAAAGATTAAAATTGTAGAGGCAGTACCTTTAAAACGGGAAATATTCAGATTATAACAAATACAGCCATAAGCATTACCTTGCCATCCCTCGTTCTAATCCTTGTAAGTCAGGTAGGCGAGCGCCTGTCGCCCGAGAGCGACTCGACTCAGGTCAAATATACAAATTGCGTGTGAATACAATCCCAGTGGACAGGTGACACCTCTTGCCCTGCATGAGGACCACATAAAAGTGAAGTGTAATAATCTAATGAGTTGCCATTGAGCCTCTTTTGTTAGAAAATAAAGCGATTATCGATGATTATTGCAGTTTACTAAAAACAGTAAATTTAGGAAAAGGATCTCCAGTGCAGATACCTGTATGCGAATAGAGTTCACTGAACCTCGAAAGGTTAAAACCTAAAAATAGCGAGCGAATATATTTAAGAGTTGAGTTTTCCTCTTTCAGTATGATATATTATTGAGCCACGGCTTACATCTACGAATTTAAATATTCTTAAAATTTTTAATGCGGATAAATTTATATGCTACATGTATGATTTTACTACGGCATCAAACAAGGAGTTTTTTAAAATAAATTTAGTCTAGCATAGGGAAAAATAACATATAAAATTAGAGTAGGAATATTTTCTCAATAAAATATTATCATACAGAGCATAAAATCTCATTCATCCTTCATGCGGAACCACAAATCTTAATACTATCAATTATGACAATTTCATTAGTTATATAAGTGAACTGTGGCTAAAATCCATAGGTTATAATATATTGTATACAAATATACGGGATTGTTTTATCATTAACAAATATTACCTTTTATGACGGTGAGAACGACCCTTTTTGTTAGGACAGGTATACACACGAAGTTATAAACCACTCGAGTTGAAGTCATATAAATTTGACTCAAGACATAAATTTATGTCTTCAAGACATAGAAACTTGTCTCAAAAATATAAATTGAAGACTGACTCCGTCTCCAAACTGTGACATGCTCGAGTCGACCTTTTCGACTTCAGCATGTCTTGATTGGGGGCAATTGAAGTCAAACCCAAGTCGAAGCATTTTTATTCATTTGACTTACCCATTATTTTGTCTCACAGGTCCGTCTATTTTTTGTGATTTAAACCAATCAAATCCGTAAATGTTAAACATCATTTTGTTCCTGCCTTAAATTCCGATTTGGTCAGTTCTGTATTTCTAACGTGTTCGTGCGTTTTCCCACTCATTTATTTCCAAAAAAATGATAAAAAATTTATCATTTACTTATTTATATTATTGCTTTCATTCTGGAAGTACATGTACCTTGTATAGGACTTCAATTAGACAGGCCTACATGTCCCAGTTTTCACCTAGATGCAAACAGTAGGGAAAAGCCTAGAGATTTTTTAGTCACACAGGCCATACAAAAAATTTGTCAGTACGAGAGAAGTGACTAGGTTACTCTTATGGACTTTGAGCGTCTGAATCCAAATGTGGTCTCAGAATTTCTCCTGCTCGTCTCAGTTTTCCCCTAGATGAATAAAATAGGAGAACCGCTAGGGATATTCTGAATATTATTTTGATAATACTAGTGCACGGAAGAATAAACATACTTGTATCATATTCTTATGTGTTGGGACTCCTAAAGACCAAATTCATACACAAAGATTCCCTAGTGTGCTTACAGTTTCCCCTAGCTAGGATAAACGTAAAAAAATTTAAAGGTCTTGCTCATGTTTTCTGACTTATAATGCAAAAAATAAAAAAAATGCTATTTCCTCTGCAGTTTTGCGCCCTCAATCTAAATTTAATCACCAAATTTTTTAAGCTTTCACCATTTTCTCCCTATATGCAAAAAGTAGGGAAAAGTCTAGGGATTTTCTGTACACACAGGCCATAAGAAAATTTGTCTGCCTTCAGCGGCTCACAATCCATACGAGTAGCCTAGTCACGTGCCTCGTGCAGACAATTTTTTTTGTATGGCCTGTGTGACTAGAAAATCCCTAGGCTTTTCCCTACTTTTTGCATCTAGGAAGTAACTGAGACGTGTAGGACCAATTCTGAAGCTATATTCAGATTCAGCGGTTAAACATCCATAAGAGTAGCCTAGTACCTTGTCTGGTGCAGACAAAATTTTGTATGGCCTGTGTAACTAGATTTTCCGTGGCTTTTCCCTACTTTTTGCATTTGAGGGAAAACTGAGACGTGTAGGACAAATTCTGAGGCCATATTTGGATTCAGTGGCTCAAAATCCATAAAGGTAGCCTCATCACTTGTCTCATGCCGACAACTTTTTTTGTTGTGGGCTTGTGTTATTTGTGAATGTCGCCGCAAATCGGGGATCTTGTCATGACTCTTTGTATCTTCTGTTTGCTCCATTATTTAAAAATATAATAATAATAATATTAATAATATTTTATTCAGCATTTTTGTTGTCATACATATACAAAATAAGTATATACAACCTGTAACCTCCAGTGGCAAACGAAATTGCACGTGCGGGGGTAGTGACTAAATTTAACTTACATATAATTTAAGACTAAAAAATAAAAGAGTATACTGCTGCTGTTAACATTATAAGGCTTTGGGACTTTTTTACAAAATGAAGAACAAATATTGGATTTTATCTATTCTTTCAACGTATCCAATGGGCACAAACGTTAAAGAACATCGTTAGAACGACTCAAATACGTCCTAAGTCAGTTCAAATATTGTTCCATAAACAAACAATGTTCCAGAGATGTTTAAAAGATGTATTTTAAGCATGAAACATTTTTAGAATCTTATTTGGTCTGTATTAGGACAGTTTTAAAAACAAAATTTAAGAAATTTAAATTAGACCAAAATCCAAATTAAAAATCCTATTTAACGTCCAATAATCAAATTATGCAAACTCCTGTTAAATAAAACAAGATAAAAAACATAAAATAAAAAATAAATAAAATTGCATTACCAAAGTTTCGGTACTCGTACAGTACCTTTATCAAGGGAAGCTAAATTTAAGTGGTAGAAATTGACAGCACCCACGAACAGGTGCTCTCTCTTTGATATCTGAGAATCGAATGAGGGTCAGTAGGCCAATCTGCTGTTAAAAAAGTATAAATATCTGTCACAATTACATCAGAAATAGAGAAAGTAAAAGAAAAACAGAATTCATGAAACAGCCCCGTTAAATCTAATTAATCATATTAGCTTCACTTTTGTTCAACTTATCCAAATCAGTTTTTAAATTAATAGATAACTTTTTTTGCTTTTTAATATAAAGCATTTCCATGAATTCCTTCTGGCTGTCATTACTTTCACTATTCAAAATTTGAACATAATTCCAGTCAAACTCATGTTCAACATCAACATGTATGCCTGGCAAGAACACTCCTATAACAGCGTCCCAAACGAACATCACTTTTGTGTTCCTCCATCCTAGTATTAAGAAGTATTGGCAGTCCGTCCCACGTAATTCATCTTATAGATCCTGCAAGAGATCTTATATACAACACCACCCATTTTAAAATTATCCAAAGGATCTTTGCAAAAATTTATCACTGAATCTATTTTAAATGGTATACGGAAAATAGTATGAATTAAAAAATTTTTTAACATAAGTTCAATAGTTTTAGAAATTCGACCAAAAAAAAATGACTCTCTTTGTTTTTGATTTGTTAAACGCTAATTGTAATATGTTTCTCAATTAACTTTTGTGGATAATGATTCAGAAAAAGGATATTCCTTACAATATTCAAATTTCTTGTGTGAAATGAAAAATAGGACAAAAGTAGAGCTCTGTCAATAAGTTTTTGATTACTGCAATTTTTTTTTTGAAAGGGATGAGCAGAAGCGAAATTTAAAATTCTACCTGAATATGTACTTTCTCTATACCAATTGGTAATAATATTACCTCTTGTTGTGGTCCAAATTTGGTCGTTGGATTGTTGTTTTATTTAACAAAAGTTTGCATCAGTTTCAAAAAAGTTTAAATAACGTCTTTTAACTTGTGCGTCCAAGAAACTTTTCTAGGACATTCCAATTACGTTCTTAAATTTCAGGCCCACGGGGTAGATCTCTCTGATTTTTAGATATATTTAGTAGTTTATATTCACTGGGCAGCTTAATGAACAATTTGCTAGCTTTGATATGGCTGTTTATGTCATCTACAGTTTTTTAAGTTTCCGGTATTTGTATATGTTTATTTCTAGTCACACTATATGACTTTGGAAATTTATCACTGATAACATTATAGTAGTAGTGGAATGATTCATATGCAAATAATTGCCTGAGGTTCATTGGTTTGTCACTCACAATATTTTTTTTTCAATGTTCAGTATTCTTTTTTGAACATTTTGCAATAAGTTGAGATAATTCATGTAGGCTCCACCCCAAGCAATTATTTTATAATTTATAATGCTATAAGAGACGGCATAATAGATAATTCTTAGTATATCAGCTTGCATAAATTTCGAAATTTTGCAAAAAATATAAATTAAATACTTGATTTTATTAATTATATATTCAATACGTTCGTACCATTTCAAATTCTGATCAAAAATCAATCCTATATATTTACAGTATTCTACTTTCTTTATATATTTATCTTCTTTTTTTATCTCTAAGTTTACAGAACGCTATCACAATAATTACCCATTATAATAAATAGTTTTTCCTCAATTTTAAAACTAAATTATTTAGTGCTAGCCATTCATCTACAATTATAAGTAGATTGTGGATTTTTCTTTCAACTTCTTTACAAGTTTTATTAATAGAAAAAAGGGCTGTATCTTCAGCATAGGGTATAATAGAGTTGTCTGGCATTTGCATTAGTAAATCGTTAACATACCACCTTGATCAAAAAGTTTTAGGCCCTTATTTTTAAAATAAAAGATACAAATTAATTCATCATAAACGATATTGTCCCCTTCACAGTACTCCTCATCGACTGCAACGCACTTATTCTAGCGCTTGATCCAATCCTCGAAACATTTTTTATAATCGATTTGCAATATAGCCATCAGAGCCATCTTCGATTTTTCCATGACCTCATCTCGGGTGCTGTAACGCGTTCCGCGGAGCGGTTTCTTGAGTCGACCGAATAGGAAAAAGTCGTAAGAAGCCAAATCAGATGAATTCGGTGGTTGTTGGATGGTATTCGTTTCGTTTTTAGCCAATTGCTCACGGATAACGATGGCATTGTGCAAAGTCGATGACATTTTTTTTTTGTGAAAGATCGAAATCACACACAAAGATAGATGTACACAATACGGCGTCACTTCAACAAATGTCAAGCTATCAATCTGAAAATCAGACAGAACGTTAATGATACTTGTACCAACACAGCAAAAAAATAAGGATTGAAATCGGCCGAACGAGAGCGCCACACCGTAACGAGTCCTAAAACTTTTTGATCAAGGTGGTATATTGTAAAGAGTAGCGGCCCAAGAATTGTTCCTTGGGGTACGCAAGTGTTAATTATGTCAAAAGCACTCACATTAACTCCTATTATGACTTTTTGAAGCCTATTAGACACATAACTTTTCATTAAATCGTACGAATATCATGGTTGATATTTTTGGGTTTCCTTTTGACATTCTTGCTTAGATTTTCACCTGCTTTACAATAATAGAAGTTGAGGTGTGTCGCTTTTTCTCTTTGATCCCGTATTTTATTATAATCGTTATCTAAAATATAGTTTATGTTATTATTAGTTTTCCTCTTTTTCCCTATTTTTGTATTTATTATTTTCCACAATTGTTTGGCATTGTTTCAATTCTTATTTATCAGATTCCTATCATATTTTATTTTTGCATCTTTTATTACTGTATCTAGAATTTTCATATAGCTATTAGATTGTTTTTTTTAAATACACTTTTGTTGGGTTATGCTCAAATTTATTATATAATATTTCTTTTTTTTCAAAAGATATAATAATGGTTAAATGGCAATCCAACATTTTCTTGGTTTATTTTTATTGCTGCGGTTATTATTTGTCTTTTTTTGTTTTTTTTTTCTATAAAATCTTGTATATTTTTTATTAGCCCATTCATGGCTTCCTTCGGATCATTCACTGATTTATATTTTCTCCAGACTTATGTTATTGTTTTAAAAAGAACTATTTAATATATTTAAGTTACCTATTTGTACTATCCCTGAAGTTCCTTTGACACAATCATTTATATAAATAATTACTGCATCTGATTTGTTTAGCTTACTTTTATTATGGCAAGTTTTCAACCCTTGTAGTATATATAAGTCTATATTATCAACATTCCACGATTCGGTGCATACAATAACATACGGTTTAAGTTTTAATATCTTGATAAGGATTTCGAGTTTACCAAAACTATGGTTAATACTACGAAGATTTACATATAAGATGCGGCTGTTTTGAATGCTTCCATCCTTATTGAGAGATTTTATGTTGTGATACACACCTTCATGTTTGATAACTTGGTTCTGTATGTCTTCAATGAAGTTGATGTGTTGCGCCATTATAATTCTGCCTTGCTAGTTGAGTCTTGAGGTTAATATGCATTTTTTGTTTGTACAGTTGGTAATGGTAAGTTAAATCTGTTATTTCACCTCTGCTGACGATATTTATCTGAACTGTTGATTGTTCGTAATGTAGGTGGTAATAGATAATCCGTTGAGGTTATGTATATTTTTATTGTCTTACTAAAGATTTCACATTTATTATAATGAAAAGCAGAGAGATTAGTATTATAATTGATATGACGGATGCAACAACTCGACAAGCGCTCGAAACCGCGTAGAAGTATTGTCCAGCCGGGAAAATGTATCGATAAAGAAAGTGGTCTAAACGTAAAATAAAATATACATTCGTATTCAGCTTGACGCAGCCGACAAATTTTTCTTATGAAACTTTTTGATTCGATAATTATTATCTAAGATAAAAAATAAAAACTTAGAAAATTTTCCGATCAACCTTATCCGAGTCACGTTAGTTAACTGCCAAAAATTCGCACCTTTGACAGGTCGCCACAGGTAAACGCATCCACTCACACCTGCCAGGCACCCATTTTTACGTTCCTCATCATCAGACGAACATCTCATGTGAAAATTGGCATTATCCGTATCACGTTCCCATTTACGTTGTGAGCCCACGGTCTAACTGGTCCGCTTAACGGCCTTTGTTTCTAAGCAACTAGACAGCAGCGGCAAAGATCAACTTTCTCAAAGTCTAGTGAACAACTTTCTCGCGGCAAGTTATTTCAACCTATATTTTTTGGATGACTGTCCCACTGGTCGAAGTTCGCAAAACGTGGTTTTCTTTCGGAATCCATTTGCTACTAAATAAAAACAAACATATTCGCGTTTTAAACAAAGTGCGTTGTTTATAGTCATCACTTATATATTGAGAACACACTGTACAAATTTCAAGGATGTTTATCAACAAACGGCTGAATGATCGCGAGTTGCGTTTTACAAAACATCCATTTTCGATCGGAACATGTCCTAGTTTTTATTGTTTATCTAAAGTTATAATTATCGAATAAAAAAGTTTCATAAAAAAATGTGTCTGCCGCGTCAAGCTTAATACGAATGTATATTTTATTTTACGTTTCGACCACTTCTTTTCATCGATAGATTTTCCCGGCTAGACAATACTTTAACGGACTTTTTTAATGTTGTTATTATTACAATCAGTTGTTTTGTGTTTTAGTGACCAGTGCAAACATACTATACTGTTCCTACAGGGTCAAAATATCTCAATTGTGTCACTTTTAAATCGATAGTTCTATTTTCAATCAATTTATACAGTTTTCGATTTGCTTTTATATCAAAATAATCCCTATAAAATATTTTTGCAAAAGTTCTGGATTTTTTTTAAATGGACTACTCTAAAAAAATCGATTTTCAACCAAAAGTTGAATGGTTAAGTTTTCAGTTAAAATATTAATTTAAAAAAATATATATTATCAAAATAGTTCACTTTTCCACAGAATAGATGAATTTTAACCAAAAAAATAAAGCTACATTAAAAGAAACGATATTTTTTAATAATGTGGATCAAATTTCAGTCAAGAAATATTGGAAATAATTGGAGGATAAATTATTTCGAATAAAATTATTGCGTGTATCATATTGAGTACAATATGAAACAAATTTTCAACTAAAATGATTTCTGTTCATGAAAAAATAGTTTTTTAATGAAGTGGATCAACTTTCTACAGGGTATAGTCAATTTTTTATTCAAAAAGATCAATTTTCAACAAAGAAGATAAATTTTCTACGAAAAATATGAATTTTCAACAAAACAGATCCATTATCAACTAAAAAAATTTATTTTTTATAAAAAAATGCATTTTTAATCAAGTGGATCAACTTTCTACCAGGTATAGTTATTTTTTGATAAACAAGATGAATTTTCGACGAAGAAGATGCCTTTTCTACTAAAAAAGAATAATCTGGTTTAATTTTCAATTAAGTATAGATCATTTTTTAACCAAAGAAATGAATCTTTAACCAAAAATATTGGTTTTTAAGAGAGTGGTTAAGTATTCAATCATGTGGTTAAATTTTCAATCAAAGCATATGAATTAAAAAAAAATTAAATGGTCAAATTATAATTGAAAATATTAGTACTTTTTAATTCAAAATTTTTTACAAAAAAAGTAAATAATTTTGAAATACTGTAAAATGTAACTTTCTTTTTCACTAAAATTTTCGGAAGAGATTGTTGAATCTATTGGCACGTGGAAGAATTCTTTTACAGGCGGAGAAGTTTAGTTAGATTTGAATTATTTAAAACAAACGATTATTTGTACAATAAAAAAATGTTTTTTACTACCGAAACATTTTTTAACGTAAAGTATACTTCGTAAGAAAATTTTTCATAACTCAGTTATTGAATTTCGGTAAGCCGTTCGCGAGTAATCCAATTTTAAAAACAAGGATCAAGAACTTTGATTGGTAATAACTTTTTAAAAAATAAATTGTTTGAGAAAATACGCTAGGGGAGTTATTTTGATATAAAAAGGAATCGAAAACTGTATAAATTAATTGAAAATAGAACTATCGATTTAAAAGTGGCACACTATGTCCAAATCCACCACAATTATGACAAGGTTTAACATTAATTACGTCAAAAAGTTTGCAACTTTGGTAACCAACTAATATTCTATTTATTATTTTTTAATTTATCTGCTATATCGTCAGAGATTGTACCTTACCGACAGTAGATGAACCCTTCAGCCCATTAAGGCAGAAAATCTACACAATATCGATCAAGTTAAGAATCTTCAATGGATTTAGATGGAACATGAATGGAGGAAATTGAGATTGTTGACATCATGGTATCTTCCTCACTGTAAGGATTGCGGCAGCCTCTGTCTATGTTATTCTTGAAACTATGGTTGGGGAGCTCATATGGTCAGTTCTTTTTACCTGTATGAACATCTATTCGATTCAATGTAAAATTGCTTCACTATTCCATGTTTTCATCAGATCTGCGATCGCTTCATTAACGCTGTTTTCGAATTCTTGGAGGCAAATGGAACCTACCACGCGTCTTCTGGGTATGACAAAATGAAAGTAAAATAATAATGCTAATTTACTCATTCGTGGAAGTGACCCTTCTCGAAAAACCCAGATCAGACTGGCCGGGCTTTTACCGGCAAGCTTAAGAATATCTTAAAGGCAACTCCAGACTAGTCTGGAAGTAAATTCGTCAGATGTAAGAACCTTAAATGCTGATTGACTGTTAGAAAAAAATGTAAATGTGCTGACCTTTAGAAGTCTGCTTACAAGTTTGCTTCAAGCAAGCTTTAATAGCTATTATTTCGGCCTGAAAAACATTAGAGAATTTGCACTAGTCCAGACACCATACCCAGTCCTTTCGGATCTTATATGCCGCCAAAATATTTTGAGTGATTCGTATGCAGAATGATCACGTGATTCCGAATCGGTGTGGTACGTCTTCGGCAGATTGTGTGTTTTCGAGATATTCGCAATTAATCAATTTTTTAATTACTCCCGATTAATGATTTTTCATTAAACTTATTTCGACTTTTTTTCTGCACTTTATTAGCTCATTACAGGAGGAATAAAAAACGTTGAAACATATTTGCTCTCCGATGAATATTTATTGCACAATAGCAACTAATAGGCGAAAAAGTTGGAAAAAAATTCTATCTGCCATATCTTCAAAAATATGATCTAAAAGAGAAATATTTTTTTAATCAATGAAAATAACAGCTAAAATACATACTTTTTATAATAAAAACTATTTCTCTAAAGTTAATACTTTCCTGGCCAAATTGAGTTTTATTGGGTGAAATTCTGCGGTGTGATAATAAATAGTAATTTTTAGTAAATTAAATTCATGTTAGAGACAATATTGTTGCTCAAATATATTGTTGCTGTTCCCAGACACAAAATTCCTGTGAAATTATGGTAAAATTGTTTAAATTTAAGCAACGACGCATGAATAATCAATTACGGGGTTTCAAATACTAACAACTTTTCTACACAAAGTTATAAATGTTTGAAATTTAGCATGATAATTCTCTTAAGTACCACTGAAACAATAATGTTAAGAAAAAATTGTTTCTACAAAAATTGTAACCTGTTGAACAATCTAAATTCCAATTATTTATCTACGGTTCTATATGCAGTGGGAACTTGGCACGAAGCTTAAACAATATTAAATATTATTTAAAATTCAGTCATAGAATTTAAATTTCTTAATTTTTATTCATTTAGTAGTTATAAACTTCCCTTTTTTTAAGAATTCGACAATGGGCTCGATAAGTGACATTGTAAACTCGGAAGCGCTCATCTGGCCGGCTGGTTCGGACCCCATAGGCGTGGTAATAGAAAATGCTAGCAGAAGGGTTCATGGGTCCATTCGGCACTCTGAAACTATTTTGCTGTTATAAGAAATTAATTAATTTCTACAAAAATAATTTCCTTTTATTTCCTTGAAAAACTAGAATCAGAATACAATTAAATGAGGGTGAAAATTATTTTCAGTTTTTAATATTTTACAGAAAACTTAGTGTGAAGTTTCCTTTCGGAACTAGAAAACGTTTAAAAAAAAATAAATAATAAAGTAATGGGAGACTTACTTCGCAATTAGATATTTCTTCGAATCATTGAGATATTTAACTATTTTTTCTTCTACTTAGGAATGTCTCACTTTTTTTAATTTTCATTTTTGTAGAAAAAATTGGAAGTGATTTAAAGGAAGTGTGTGTATCTACATAATTCGGCTATTAGTGCCGAAGTTTCGGTATATTCTTGCAGATTTCAAATTAAAAATTTAGAAGCTGTTTAAGAATTATGAAAGGCTTCAAAAGGATAAAAACATTTTCTTAAGATTCTTCGGAAAATAAAAAAGGATTCTTCATTTTTTTCTCATTCTTTTAAGAGAATATTCAAAAAGATTTTCAAAGATTTCCAAAATTTTAAAAAAGAATATGGAATATTTGAAGGATTTTTTTTACATTTATAAAATTTACTCTGAATTCTAAGAACAATTAAAAAATATATTTAAATGAATCAAATTTTGCTTGTCATGTTCAAAAAATTTTGGTAACTTGAAAAAATTCCTTTAAAATATTCCAAATTCTGTTTTGAAAATTGTGCAAATCTTTGAAAATATTTTCTTAAAGATTTTTTAACATAAGAAATCATTTTACATTTTCCTTGGAATGTTCAAAAAAAATTTTATTTTTTATTTTGAAGCCTTTTAGAATTCTTAAAAAGCTTCTAAAATTTCTATTTGAAATTTGAACAAATCTACATTTTGTTTTAAATTAGGCTGCAGCAAATGCTCGAAAATTTCGATACGAATGGGCGAATATTGTCAGAACATACAACTCGTCTAAATTATTGAAAATCATTTTAAATTTTACATTAATTTTGAAACTTTTTAAAACTTAAACTGGCTCAAGTTTTTCCTATAAATAATAAGTAGGATTTTCTGAAAATTGTATGAAAAAGTTATTAGTTAAATAATGTTAATTTTTGAATTTTTAATGTTTCTAGCTTAAACTTTCTTTAAAAAATCTAATTTTGAAAATCTGAACGTTCATTAATTGAATGTTCAACTTAAAACAGTGAAAAAGATAACGCCGATTTATATTTTTGGAACTGAATTTGAATCTTTGAACTCTATAGTTCATAAAAGATAAAAATTCTAAATTTGGCAGTATATCTGCATTTCATTTTAAATTGTTGAATTGAAAAGTGTTAGTACCTAACTTCCATTTTATACGTGCAAATTAATGAGCATTTGAGTATAACATTTTTTAAATTAGAAACAAAGAAAGCAAGAGTTCCACTTTGAGTGCTTTAATTTGTAATTTATTTTTTATTACTTCAAATAGAATCTTTTTAGCTTTGGAGATGACATTTGTTTCTTTTATTGACCATGACAAATTTTTGCGAACTGCAAAAAAACGGGAAAATTTTCTAGGTTTTTCTTCTTCGATTAAAATAGCCACACCGATGATACCATAAATATATTAGATGAATGATAAATAATTTAGAGATATTACTATACATACTGACACGATGTGTAACTGCATATACAATAATAAAGTACATGAAAAAACTATTTTATAATATTAATCTTATAAATGAGTCTGCATCATTTTTTTACCTGAACCAAACACAATTTCTTTTCAAAATTAAATCAGTTTTCCTGGAAGAATAATTCAGTGCATAATATTGTGGCTGAGTGGGCCCCTAACCCTTGCTCGGTATCTACGACGATTCGACGCCAATGGTTTTTGACCTGGCCGGTCGTTAGCAAGGTTCCCAGTTTACGGCATCACTTATAGCCCCATTGTCAAACTCTCCCAAAAAAAGGAAAGTTGATAACTATTAAATAAATAAAAATTAAGAAATTTAAATTCTATGACTGAATTTTAAATAATATTTAAGATTGTTTAAACTTCGTGCCAAGTTCCCACTGCATATAGAACTGTAGATAAATAATTGGAATTTAGATTGTTCAACAGGTTACAATTTTTGTAGAAACAATTTTTTCTCAACATCATTGTTTCAGTGGTACTTAAGAGAATTATCATGCTAAATTTCAAATATTTATAACTTTGTGTAGAAAAGTTGTTAGTATTTGAAACCCCGTAATTGATTATTCATGCGTCGTTGCTTAAATTTAAACAATTTCACCATAATTTCACAGGAACTTTGTGTCTAGGAACAGCAACAATATATTTGAGTAAAAATATTGTCTCTAACATGAATTTAATTCACTAAAAATTACTATCACACCGCAGAATTTCACCCAACAAAACTCAATTTTGCCAGGAAAGTATTTCATTTAGAAAAATAGTTTTTATTATAAAAAGTGTGTATTTTAGCTGTTATTTTCATTAATTAAAAAAATATTTCTCTTTTAGATCATATTTTTGAAGGTATGGAAGAAAAAATTTTTTCCAATTTTTTCGCATATTAATTGCTATTGTGCAATAAATATTCATCGGAGGGCAAATATGTTCCAACGTTTTTTATTCGTTCTGTAATGAGCTAATAAAGTGCAGAAAAAAATCGAAATAAGTTTAATGGAAAATCATTAATCGGGAGTAATTAAAAAATTGATTAATTGCGAATATCTCGAGAAAGCACAATCTGTCGAAGACGTACCACACCGATTCGGATTCAGGTGATCATTCTGCATACGAATCACTCAAAATATTTTGGCGAGATATAAGATCCGACAGGACTGGATATGGCGTCTGGACTACACAATTATGTTGTCATTTCAGGCCTGGGATTCTTCTAATATATTCCAGCCCCCGTTCCCAAGTAGTATCTGGAGCTGCCTGTAAACATCTGGTATAAATAATACTTCCCTTCTTCCTTCATCATGCCATGCTTTGCTTTCAGGGAAGATGACCGGAGTCTATGTACTCTGGCTGCGTTTTTTACTATTGCGTCAACATAGAGTTTCCAGTTTGGTTTAGGGTCAAATATCACCCCTTAGTGCTTCGTTTATTTTAAAAATGCTACTTCCCTACCATAAATTTCTAAGGTCAGTAAGCTTTCTTTGTTGATGAAATGAATGAGTTCCGTCTTGTCTGGGTCAATGAAAAAACATCGGCCGCTGCGCCACTGCTCTACTCTCTTGAACGCTTACTGCATACGTTGCACTAAAGTGTCCTCATGCTTCCCGATTACCAGGATGGCCAAGTTATCCACATAGTTGTAAGTGTAAAAAATCCATTCGTTTAAAGCACAAATAAGCTCACCAATGAAAAATTCCCATTGCGTAGATGGCGGAACTCCTCCATGTCGGCATCCCCTTTAAACATTGGCCTTTACTTCCTTACCATGTATTGAAGTATATATCATTCTGCTTTCAACACAGAGTGCATCCACCTGTTTACGGTGTGACTAACTCCGTGCGTTTCAGCAGAACCATATATTGATTCAATTAGGGTGTTACCAAGTACCCCCTTATTATCTTAAAAAGCTTAGCATAAAAGAGTTCAAGATATTCGGTCTAAATAATTTCGCATTATACTGGCTAGCCTTACCCAGCTTTGGAATGTGGTGTCTTTAGCATAAAAGAGTTCAAGATATTTGCTCTAAAGGATCTCGCCTCATAGTAGCTATCCTTAACCAGCTTTGGAATGAAGATTGCCTGAACATACATGATACTGGGATGTATTCTATTGCTAAACATGCCCGAAAGATGGTGCACAATGGAACCTCACCAAGGACTGAAATCCTCCTTGAATTAATGCAGGGAATAATTTATCATCTCCTGTAGCATTAAATAATTTTAATTGCCAAACTACCGTTTAATTTTTGAATGAGTGACAATATGACTAGCTACTTTCCAATCTTCCATTCTTGCTCTAAAAGTTGGTCTTCTTGAGGGGCACGACTCATGGGCCGCCCCCTCATTGGTTTAATCTAACTCTAAGACCTGAAAGTATACACTTATTAGGTGCCAAATGTTTCTTCTTGATTCCCTGACAATACCACCTCCACGTGTCCCTTACAGCATTTTGTATCTCATTATGTTGTCTTGTTTATGTTGCCCTATACAAGTTCCATTCTTCGTAGCCCTGTTAAAACGGCATCGAGTTTTCTTTTTTAGGTTCTAAAGTCTAGGATTCCACGAGGATTTATCTCTGTATGTTTTCCCCATACGAAAATGTCAATGCTCCTCATACCCTTTGTTCATACCTTTTTGTTCTATAAACTTGATTCTGCTAGGTGTTGCATCCAGAAAACTGCCAAGATCGTCTCTATAAGTATCCTAGTAAATTGTTTTAGGGTTCCTATACCCTTGAACTTCATGTTTAACGACTGTCAACTTCAAGCCTATCTGTCTATGATCTGATAGGGAAGTATAAGAAGCTACATGCCATCCGTTGAACCAAACATAAGGACAAATCAATAACCTCGAAACATCTAGACGTCACGAATGTAAATGTATGGCCCCGACTTAACAAAGTAAATTAGTGTTTAAGAGGTTAGAATCATATCCGATTATTAATTTTCATCCTTTGAGACAGAAGTTGTCCAACAGATTTCGCCATTCCTCAGATGGTGAGTTCTGGGATTCAAATTATAGTTATGTTGAACGAATCCCTATAGTTTGGCGCCTGCCATATAACTATTGTTCAATCTTTATTGCCATCAAGTGCCTAGAAAAGAAACTTGGTAATCCAATATAATTAACATTGTCTCTATCATGAAGTGCTGTTCTGCTAGTTCTGCGGAACTATCATACGTATATTATTGTTTCGCTTTCATTACTTAAGCCACTAACTTTCCCTTGTAAGCCTAAAGTTCTTGCATTAGGGCAAAAGCCGTTTGTTCCGCTATCAAACGTCTGCTTAAGAAAGCAGACGATCCAGTAGCGTGGTTGGGTATCTTCACTACTCTCCTTGACGTCGATGATCTTCTATTCTCCCGTTTTAATGTTCGTCATCGTGTTTTATAATTGATAACCCCACAGTGGCTATGGCTACTTTCAGGCAACTTTGAAGAGCCTGGCTATAAAAGACTGTCCCTTTGAACCACATCTTCTTCCGTTTATTGATTTCACTAAGTGTGCTGCTCTCAGAATGACCCTTCTCTGGAGGTCCCGCATAGCTAGTTGTCACGTTTGATTAATTTAACGATTCGCGTCTCAACCTTCTCCTAGCAGCTCCCGACAATCCAAGCTCGTCGTGGTTAATTCATTTGGTTTGACTCCCCCGTTTTAGTGTCGCCAGTTTTATTAACAGATGTCTCCCCACTTATAGATTCCACAGTATTTTTTAGGGGTCCTTCGGTATTTTTCATCTTCACAGGGGAAGATTCTTTTTCCAGGGGGGTTGTTGTCGACACACCTGCCATGGACACAGTAACTATATAACCCATGGCTTAGAGAGGTGGCCAAATGGAGTGAGACACTCAATAAATAACCGCTCGTAGGCCATCACACAAACGTATCACACTAACGGTATCATACTACAATCATACATACCAGGAGAGCTGTTTATAGGGATCTATTTATACATATTCATACACATGCAGGCCGAGATGCGTTTGACACCCTTGTCCCACATGCTTAAGCCTTTCCACCAACTATTAAGTATTACAGTCCCTGAGGTGCTGTATCACCACAACACAATACGATATTTTGTATACTTTAAAGATTCCTATAGTACTTTAAAATATATTTTCATATGTTATTCACTTGGAAAAGATTTGATTTACTCAAGGGGTCTACCCACTTTAGACGCGGAAAAATAAGGCCATTTTCAAGAATTTTTTTCATAGGTTTATATTATATACACTGGTATACATGGTGTCCCGCGAGAACTTTAGTTAATTTTGTAAGGGGTTTGTGCAAAAAAAAATAAGCCCTATACCAGTCCGCGAGTAATTAGGTAACAAATATTATCTGTATATTGTAGGAAAAATCCTGTGAATATTATTCTGGGGAAAAAAACGTTTAGTAACCAAATTTCAATCCGGGTAATTTGAGAAAAACAAGCATTAGCTCATACCACATCGATATATCTTTCATATTATTCTGCAATGTGCTATGTATCCTCTTATCAAGGAGCTGTTCGCGGAATTTTTTTCCGGTCATTCTGTGATCCGAGCCTTTAAAGGACCAGAGAAAGTGGAAGCATGAATACAATCAAATAATTCCATGACTCACAGCCACACTATACAGCCTTCAATTTTTGCTAGTGCTGTGTTTTGTAATCACCCTTATTATATAAATTTACTTTTATAACATTTGTAGAGTGATCAAAATTCGAAAACATTTGAACCAATTATAGATAGAGGTTAAACCAACATGATGTCTGTGATCAGTCACAGGGGTGTCTTCGCCACCCCCTTCCACGAGCCATTAATCGTAATTCTCGAGTCCCAAATCAGCGATAAAGTGTAATACATATATAAAACGTGCCACTTGAAGCAACAAAAGCCAAAAAATATCAAAATAATTATAAAATCAAATAGCCTTATTCGAAAAAGCCTGAAGGTCTCGTGAGTATACTTGAAATATACTTTTTTTCAATACCGACAATGTATAAACTTCGAAAAAAACGTCTTTCTTGTAGTTTTAACATTTAATATTATATGTGCGGCTATTTTCTAAAACATACTTAATCGTGGCAATTTTCATGGCTATATTCGTAATCAGAGCATAAAAAGATATCGTTACATCTTTTGCAGAATTTAACATCCGTAGGAGAAAACAGGTGGCAAAGAGGCTTCTTACCGACGCCAAAAAGGTTGGACGGATACAAATATGTTATAAGAATTTGAAGCTATCTTCGTAAAATATTGAATAGAACCCCAGATAACAAACGCGTCTGGCACATTGCCGGACCGTTGGGCGGCAGATAGCGTGCCAGCGATAATGCTTCGTTTGGTTGGTAATAATGAGCGGCAGACCGAAGTGCGGGTACAATGTGTCGCCATCCGCAATAGCGCATGCAAACGCTCTTGAAGACCTTTACGTGCACAACGGCCGAAGAACGATGTGCCTACCATAGTCGGAATCAATGTCCTGGAAACTGAAAGCCCTCCATTGACGGCAGATTCAACTATAATTTCCCAAATTTCCCTGCGCGTCCCCCTAAATCCCAAGATGGCCATTTTGACCATATCAACATTATCAACAGCCATTTGAAAGTAGTTTTTATTGCTAAACAATCAGTCCGCTCTTGTGAAAAACTATTGTTTGAAAGGCTTGAAAACGTGTCTCGATTTTTCGTTTGAAGGATTTGCGTTCCCGAGTATGACTTTTCCGAGACTCGAAAAAACTAAAAAATTTTCTGAGCTTCCAGAATTAAAATCAAAATATAATTATTTTTTTAGAAAAAAAATATATACACCAAAGTCTCCCTTTCAGCCACCCCGTTCTTGGCCTTCTTAGAACTGCTAGCTCCCACAGTTTCTCAGCGGAGCAGAGCGAGAGCGGTTGCAAAATTGTACATATAGATTATAGATATATATTCCAATTGAAAGCGAGTCAGGCGGCCCTCTTTGTTTACATTTCTATCCCCTCGAAATCAGTCCAAGGCCATTTGAAGGCCACCCCCGACACTTGATTGAAAGAGAGAGTTTTGTGTATATTTAATTTATGCACCTCAAACTAATCTTTTTAAACGTAATTTTAATTATAATTAAAGGAGTCCATTCATTCGCATTTCGAGCTTCCATGCGGGCTATCAATCAGACTACGTGCTGGCGCATAGGGTTGCATCGTGCAGATTTTTTGTTATTTGGGACATTATGTATCGAGAAAGGAAAGAAGGCAACATAGCCATCCGCCCTAAATAACTCAAGATAATTTTGGTTCTACCCTCTTCGAAAACAACCATGTGAACCAGATAAAGGATGTTTGGTGTTTTTGACAATTTTAGAATATGAGTGAAAGGCAGAAATAGCGTACATATCAGAAAAGAGACTGTAAGATCCAGGGATGCAACTTTTTTTAAAGATGAAACTAATTTTCTCCAAGTTCTCACTGGCGTGCTGCAGTGTGTGTGCAGTTGGCGTAAATTTGTATGTAGCGGGCATAAAGTTTCATGTCGGCCCAGCGGCGGAGTGTGCATATGCTAACGTCACTGGGCTGAAAGGACCACATTATGCCCGCTTCACGTGCATACAAAAGCGCGTTTTCATGGGGGTTCGAACAAAAAATATATTGTAATATTAAATAAAAAAAGAACAATGGAACGTCTTAGACTACTAAAATGTTCAAGGCAGTATGCGCAAATATGAATCGTTCTAACAAGGGATCCTTTAGTTCTGCTTTTTTGTTTAAATTGATATCCCCTCGATAAAAGGTACATACCAAAGGTTTACTGAGAAAAATCAAGAAAACGCAATTTCGTCCCGATATTCACACTTTTCTTATTTTTTTATTTATTAATGTGCTTGTTTATTCCATTTTTTAAAACATATATATATATATATATATATATTCGCGAACAGCAATGCGGAATATGACCTGAACCGGAAGTCCCCCCTCCAAATCGTCCCCATATATTACAGCTGGTTTAGAGTAAGCTTGATTGTTTTTGTACAGGCCTCAGACCTACCAGAAGTATTTACACTATTTCACAGGGTAAAAAAATGAAACTAATTTAGCACTATTTGGAAAAATATCACACTAACACACTAATAACACTATTTTTTCACAATTAACCGCTAATCTGTCCAAGTTCCATTTCCAAAGTTTTGAACATTATTAATTGAATTGTTATATTTTTCAATTCTAACATAATTCAGTTTAAAATGCGTTATTCGACAATCCTCTACCTTTAAAATTGTCCAATTCATTTTTTTTAATTTTAATTTAAAGAATTTTAGAGTGCAGTGTTAGACACTTGAATAATTAAAAATTAAAAGCGTTCGAATTGCAAATTTCTGAGGAAACCCGTTGTTAGTTTATCAAAAACAAATGTTAATATTTTTAAAACGGAACAATAATTGATTTGTCAAAACGATTCTAAATCCGTTCAAATTTAGGCATTTCTAGATTTTAGCGTTAAAAATTAAACCTATTTATTTTGGAAGTCTTAGTCATTAAAAAAAATGGAGGTATCCTATTGAAATTTTTCAAACTAATTTTAACTTAAACATAACTTCATAATAATTCATTTGTAATTAAAGGCCTTTACTAAATTTAAAATATTTTTTCAGCATAGAATATTTCAATTTCAATCCATCCAATTAAAAATTTTTTAATAAGGAACAAAAAATAATTATTTAATATTCAGCAATATTTGAATATTTATTTAGGACGAATGAATTAAAACCGAGTGTTAAAAGTTAAACAATTTGAAACTGAACTGTTTGAGATAGAAAGCCTTAAATCGTTAAAACTTCGAAGAGTTTTTAAATTTTACACGTTTCAATTTTGATTCTTATTTTATTAATGTTTAATTATTTAGTGAAATTATTAATTTTCAGTGCTTGGTTAGCAATTGAACACTTATTATTAGTAGAAAAAAATTGAGTAATTTTAAGAGGTATTTAGAAGTTTTGAGGAGATTCAAAGCTAATTAAAAACTTTATATAATTTTACATAATTGAAAAAAAAGCTTACACCGACAAGATTCTGCTATTCGTACCAATTTCGGTTCAAATAGCCACATCCTAATTTAAAACAAATTGTAGATTTTTGAACATTCATACAAAATTAGAAACTTTTTAAGAATTGTGAGAGGCTTCAAAAGAATGAAAACATTTTCATAAGATTACTAGAAAAATTGGAAACAATTTTTCATTTTGGAATGTTATTTTAAGAAACTATTCAAAAAGATTTAAAAAGATTTCCAACATTTTTAAAAATAAATCTGAAAGGCTAAGACATTTTTCTCAATTTGCGGGATTTTCTTTAAATTAAAAAAGAGCTGTTTATTTTAAAAGATATTCAGAAGTCCTTAACAAATTTCAACAATAATTATAACCTTAAATAAATTTAAAACAACTGATAGATTTGTCAACATTTTGAAATAAAACTTTAAAGCTTTTCAAAGATATTTTTAGTTTAAAAGAATTTAATTTTTCAATTTCTAACGTTTCTAGAAAAAAATTGTTCAAAATAATACAATTTTAAAAATTTTAAGGTTTTTTTTATTCTTTATTTTAGAATTTTCAAAATTATAACGTGGATTTATAGTTTTGGAATTAAATCTGAATCTTTTAATTCATTCATTAAAAAAAATTTTAATTCTTGCAGTTTATCTAAATGTTTAATTGAAATGTGTTTGTACCTTTATTTTTTTACGTATACATTATGGAGCGATTAAATACAACATTTTTGAATAAAAAAAACTTTTAATCTTTAATTTTAAAAGTTTACAATTCAAGAGTTCCATTCTCGGTGCTTTAATTTGTAGATTATTTTCTATTACTGAAAATGTAAAAAGTTTAGCTTACGTGTTTGAATTTTTTTATTTTATTGAGCGTGAAAAATATTTGCGAACCGAAAAAAAACTCGGGAAGTAAAACTGCTTGGTTGAAAATTAATTTATAAAGTGAAAATTCAGCTGTCATATTTTTATTAAAAAATGTTATCTTTGGTAGTTCAAAATTCCACTATTTGACTTATAATTTGTCTTTGTATATTACAAACTCGACTATTTAATTAGAAATTCATGCATTTTGTTAAAAAATCGATATTTTTGTAGAAAATCATCTTTTTGTTTGAAAGTAAATCTCTTTGTTAAAAAATTCTTTTTAGGCTTACAAATTATCTTTCAGGTTGAAAATGAAATTAAATGGTTGAAAATTAAGCTCTTTTGTTAAATTTTTTTTTTATTTATTCAAGATTTACCACTTTAATTAAAAATTAATTTCTTATGTTGAAAAATCGCTATTCAACTGAAAACTTGTTTTTTCTTTAAATGGAAATGAATTTTTTTTGCCGAAACCGAAACTATTTTTTTGAAAATTTTTTTCTTATTTTATTACATTTTTTTAACTCAGAAGGTAACTATTATTCTAGTTGAATATTCCATAATTTTATTTATGAATTTATCTCTTTGCTTGCACATTTATTTTTTGGCTACAAATCTAATTATTCAATTTTTGTTTGAGAATTGATTGTTTTTAGTAAAGATCAAATATATTGTTGAAAATTCAACTGTTTCAGTTGTAGATTGATTGTTTTATTAAAAAACTCATTTTCATGGTTTAAAATTCAGCTATTCTAGTTGAAGATTTATAATTTTAGTGGAAAATTAATTAATTTTGTTATTTTTTTCTGTGCTGTTTTGTTACTTATCGAAATTATGGATAGAAAATATAGCCTTTTAAAAATGCTAAGTGACTCATCTAAAGAGATAGAATAGTTCTATCCCTTCCTATACCTCAACTTCTATCTTTTTCAATCTTTCTGCTCCAAGAAGGGCCCTTAGAAAAACTGTCCCGATCAGCCCTTGTATTTAACTCTTTACTTCTCAACACTGATAATTCCCTATAATTTGACAGCATGTAGGTCAGGTAGTATCGGAGGGATTCATTTTATCGGGAATGCAAGCGCCCTAAGATGGTTGAAATTCAATAGCACAGCTGGCCCTTTCGTGGCATAATGTGGCATAATGTGGCATAAAAATAAACTGTCAACCAAAAATTGAATAATTAGATTTATTGCCAAAAAATAAATATTCAAGCTAACGAGGGATTTTTAATTAAAATGATGGAATATTCAACCGGAATAATAGTTACCTTCTCAGTTAAAAAAAAAAGTTTAATCAAAAAAGAAAAAAAAATTCGAAAAAATAGTTCCAGTTTCGCCAAAAAAATTCTTTCCATTTAAAGAAAAAACAAGTTTTCAATTGAATAGCGATTTTTCAACACAAGAAATTAATTTTTAATTAAAATGATAAATCTTGAATAAATAAAATTAATGTTTAACAAAAGAGCTTAATTTTCAACCATGTAATTTCATTTCCAACCTGAAAAATGTTTTTTTTTACTGGAATGATATATATTTGGACAGAATACTTCATTTGTAAATGAATGACGAATTTTTTAACAAACAGATTAACCTTCAAAGATAAAGATTATTTTCTACAAAAATATCGATTTTTTAACAAAATGCGTGAATTTCTAATTAAATAGTCGAGTTTGTAATATACAAAGACAAATTATAAGTCAAATAGTGGAATTTTGAACTACCAAAGATAAAATTTTTAACTAAAAATATGACAGCTGAATTTTCACTTTATAAATTAATTTTCGACCAAGCAGCTGCAATTTCAACTAACATTAGGAATCTTCAACTGGAAAAAATTCCCAATCACTTCCCGGGTTTTTTTTCGGTTCGCAAACATTTTTCACGCTGAATAAAATGAAAAGAATTCAAACTCGTAAGCTAAACTTTTTAAACTTTCAGTAATAGAAAATAATCTACAAATTAAAGCACCCAGAATGGAACTCTTGAATTTTAAACTTTAAAAATTAAAGATTAAAAGTCTTTTTTATTCAGAAATGTTTGATTTAATCGCTCCATAATGTATATGTAAAAAATTAAAGGTACTACCACATTTCAATTAAACATTTAGATAAACTGCAAGAATTTTAACTTTTTTTAAATGAATGATTTAAAAGATTCACATTTCATTCTAAAATTATAAATCCACATTATAATTTTCAATATTCTAGAATAAAGAATAAAAAGACCTTAAAATTTTCCAAATTGTATTATTTTGAACAATTTTTTGCTCGAAACGTTAGAAATTGAAAAATTAAATTCTTTTAAACTAAAAATATCTTTGAAAAGCTTCAAAATTTTCTTTCAAAATGTTAACAATTCTATCAGTTGTTTTAAATTTATTCAACGTTATAATTATTATATAAATTTCTGAAGGACTTCTAAATATCTTTTAAAATAAACAGAGTTTTTTTTAATTTAAAGAAAACCCCGCAAATTAAAAAAAATGTCTTAAAACCTTTCAGATTTATTTTAAAAAATGTTTAAAATCTTTTAAAATCTTGTTGAATAATTTTTAAAAATAATATTCCAAAATGAAAAATTGTTTCCAATTTTTCTCTTATTCTTATGAAAATGTTTTTATTCGTTGAAGCCTTTCACAATTCTTAAAAAGTTTCTAATTTTTTTTATGAATCTTCCAAAAATCTACAATTTTTTTTAAATTATGATGTGGCTATTTGCACCGAAATTTTTACGAATAGCACAATCTTCTTGGTACAAACTTTGTTTAAATTTTGTGAAATTATTTCAAGTTTTTAATTAGCTTTGAATCTCCTCAAAACTTCTAAATACCTCTTAAAATTACTCAGTTTTTTTTACTAATAATAAGTGTTCGATTGCTAACTAAGAACTAAAAATTAACAATTTTACTTTAAAAAAATAACAATCAAAATTGAAACGTGTAAAATTTAAAAGCTCTTCGAAATTTTAACGTTTTAAGGCTTTCTTTCTCAAATAGTTCAGTTTCAAATTGTTTAATTTTTATCACTTGGTTTTAATTCATTCTTCATAAATAAATACTCGAATATTGGTAAATATTAAATAATTATTTTTTGTTCTTAATTAAAAAATTTAAAATTGAATGGATTGAAAATTTAATATTCTAGGGTGAACAAATATTTTGAATTTAGTGAAAGCCTTTAATTACAAATAAATTATTATGAAGTTATGTTTAAGTTAAAATTAGTTTGTAAAATTTTAACGAAATGTTTACATTTTTTTAATGAATAAGACTTTCGAAATGAATAGGTTTAATTTTTAACGGTAAAATCTGGAAATTCCTAATTTTAAACGGATTTAGAATCATTTTCACAAATCAATTATTGTTTTCTTTTAAAAATATTTACATTTAAATTTGATAAACTAACAACGGGTTTTCTCAAAAATAACAAGTACAAGATTTTCGAATTACGTATTGTAAACTAAATGTCATAATTGAAAAATATAACAATTCAACTAATAATTTTGAAAAGTTTGGAAATAGAACTTGAATAGATTTTTTTTCTAACTATTTGTAAAATTCCCAGTGAAAAAATGTATTCACTGTCATTTATAGGTCCAGCAGCCATTCTGTACATATATGGTTTAAAAGTTTAAAAAGTATGTATTTTCATGAAAATTCGTCTTCTCTGGTATAAAATTAATCCTTTTGCTTGAAAATTTTACTATTTAATTAACATGTTGTATTTATTAATAATTGATCCCTTTTGTTGAAAAATTAATCTTCTTGTTTGAAAACTGGTGTTTTTTTACATAAATATTCTTTTTTTTTAAATTTGAAATTAGCGGTTAATTATGAGAAAATAGTGTACTTTATGTGATATTTTTACAAATTATACATATTAAAATAGTTTAACTTCTTAAAAAAGTGTGAAATTTTGTCAATAGTTTAGTGAATCTGAGGCCTGTACAATAATACATCAACCAATAAATCTTACCCTAGCCCAGCCAGTTCCGGATTAAGGCTGCTCGAGGCCCAGGGCTGTACAGTTTTGGGCCCCCTTGAGAAAATCTCTGATGATAAAAGACATACAATACCATAAATGGTGAAGAAATTAGGTTCATGAAAATAATTCAATAAATCTTTCGTTTTTTTTTCAAATTTGAAAAATGATATTTATTATTGCACATATTATATATACATCTAAGTAAAAAACAATTTTTTTCGCGCTTTTGCGTTTGCGAATTCTTTTATTAGATCTTCAAAAGATAATGTCTTTAGAAGATCTTTCTCGATTGCCAGCAAACTAAGACGAGTTAATCTTTTATCATTCATAATTGAACGAAGTTCTGATTTCACCCTAGCTAGAGTTGAGAAAGATCGCTCAGCTTCACAATTTGTGATGGGAATGGTTAAGAAGAGTCTATAAGCAATATATACATTCGGGAAAATCGACGTTATTTCTGAATCTGACATCCATTTAAAAGTAGTTACAGCTGATAATTTTTTGTCTTTATGAGCAGATTTCAAGAATGGAACAAATTGTTCTAGTTCAGTGGCTGAGGTAACTTCCAAATCTTCAGCGTAAAAATCTAAAAGTTTAGAGGCACTTTTCTTAATATCTTTTAAATTCATTTCACGCAAATTTGTTAAAAAGCCGAAAATTTCTGTAATTTTCCTGTAAGCCGAACTTCGCTTCTGTATTTCCATTCTTAGTTTGTCTACCATAGTATGAAAACTTTCAATTTTAAATTTTTCCTCGCCATTCAAACTTGGAGAA
>NC_046665.1:18084969-18086216 GCF_010883055.1 Belonocnema kinseyi | reverse complement strand
AACGCATTTAGAGGACTTATAGGAAAAGAATGTTTTGTTTACATCGATGACATTGTAATATTTGGAGAAACTTTAGAAGAACATAACAGAAATTTAGTTACTCTTTTAGAAAGAATTAAACAACTCCAATTAAAATTAGAACCTTCTAAGTGTGAGTACCTTAGACCCGAGCTCGAATATTTAGGACATTTAATCATAGCAGAAGGAGTGAAGCCCAACCCGGCCAAAGTAGAAGCAGTTCAAAATTTTAAAGAACCCAAGACTGTCAAGCAAGTCCAATCATGCCTAGGACTTGCTGGTTACTATAGAAAGTTTATAAAAAAACTTTTCATCCATAGCGAAACCTTTAACAAAATTAATACAAAAGTACACTATATTTGATTGGACGCCTATATGTACAGAAAGTTTTGATACATTAAAAAAGGCACTATGCGAATCACCCGTTTTAAGATTCCCAGATTTCAAAGACATATTTACCTTAACAACTGACGCTTCTAACCACAGACTAGGCGCAGTATTGTCACAAAAAGGACACCCCTGTTTATTTATATCGAGAACGTTAAATAAAGCTAAAGAAAACTACATTACTAGTGAAAAAGAACTATTAGCCATAATATGGGCAGTCAAAAGACTAAGACAATACTTGCTTGGAAAACCTTTTAAGATTCAAACTGACCATAAAGCCCCTTTATGGCTTCATAATGTCAAAGACCCTAGCTCACGATTATTGAGATGGAGGTTGAGACTTGAAGAGTATAAATATTAAGTGCAGTACGTGAAAGGGAAAGAAAATAATGCTGCAGATTGCCTGTTAAGACTTTTTCCTATCTTACAAGAAGATCTATTACAAGAGGCCTTCGAGAACGCCCTCATTGACAAATTAGAAGCAGAGCTACCTGAAATTGAGGAAATTGAAATTTTAGGAACACCCATCTCTAGACTTTTAGAAATTCCAGAACCTACAATAACAAAGCCTAAAATCACCGAAACTAAAACATTAAAATCATATGAAAAAATATAAATACCGAGTAGAGAGAAATTAGATTTATTTCCAGAATCTAGTGCAGAAGAGAAGCCACAAGAAACATCTGAAACAGAGTTATTTACAGATTCTGACACAGAAGACAAATCACTAGAAACATCTAAAAATCCCCAAGTCAACTGGTACAACGAATTTATAGAATGGCGCTTAGACCCTGTTACCAATGAACGAGTAAAAATTAAACCAAATGCTATAGGCAAATTAT
>NC_046665.1:18082031-18084869 GCF_010883055.1 Belonocnema kinseyi | reverse complement strand
AATTATGAAATCTAAAAGTAAACTGGGTTGGGAACACTGCTTTTCAGCTTTTTTTATAGATTTGATAAAATCCTCGATTCCCATATCGTCCTGTCCGTTTAGTATTTTAATTGTCCTAATTATATCCTTTGCAGGTATAGTTTCTTCTAAAGAAAAATTTGGTTGGTTTTCATGTTTAATAATTTTATTTAATGTCGAAGATGTTGTTCCTTTTTTATTGGTTGTACTAATAGGCTTTATAGGTTGTCTTTCGGTAACTTTTTCATACTCACTGTCTGACTCGTCTCTGTCTGATGTAATAATGTTGTCATTCTCCTTGTCTGTGATTACTCTTCCTTTCATCCCGCATTCCCTAGCTACCGATTGTATTTCGGAAAGTCGTTTATCGTTTTCCTTCGCTAGTGTGGACACATTTATCTTTAGCCCATTGATTTCGTTTAATATGGTTCGAAGAAGGTCATCGGTTCCCATATTAGGAGAGGACGTTGATTTTTCAGTGTTTTCTTCATTCATTTTTTGAAAGGGAAAACTTAATTCGTCTATTGAGTATGCGTCAGAGTCTATTTCGTCAGTCGAGTATTTTGAATTATCTTTTCTATAAATAGAGAATGCCAGTTTGTTTGTTTCAAAAACGAGTTTCAAAATAATTCTGTTCGTTGGTTGCCTACTAAGATTTGTCTAGATAGATTCAGGATAATTAATGATGTTTGGTCCAAATCTAACAATTTCTGCTTTTTCTCAGAAAATGCTCTAACTCGCGTTTAAGTTATTTTTGAAGTTTATCGTAGCAATGTTCGCGTTTAAACCTTAGGTTCTTGGGATCGTGCTACAACAATGCCAAGAAATTTCAGGTAGGTTTTTTTAGTTTATTAACGGACACAGAGGCCAGGGAGCACCATAAGCGTGTGTACGGACGTGAGCCTAAAGTTTAGTAGTATTTGGAAGCAAAATTTATGATTTTAGTCATAAACTTTGCCCTACAAATATCTTTAAACTGTACAAGAGAATCTAACAATTCTTATGTCTATTCTTCTTTACTTACTATTTTTGTTTTTGACGACTGCAGGTTTTCTTGATGCGTGTTGCATTGGCGTTGAGCGTTGTGTGTTGTGTGTTGTACTGGATGTTATATGCTGCGTAGATTAATTATTGTTGTTCCGCTAAGAGGATTCGCTGCGTTCAGGACTTTGTTGATGGTTTTCAGACTTCTTCTTCTTTTCATCCGCCTGTTTGCGGGCCTCGTAGGGTTTTTACCGCAGTATGTCGAGTACCCTTTCAATTTTCCTTTTTTGGAATTGAATTTTTAATTGATCTCCGTAGTATAATACCCTACTTAGTTCAGATATTAATTGTATCAATTAGTTTCAATTCCTGGTTAACGGGCTTTTCCTTAGAGAAAGTCCGGAGTTCTGTGGAATTCCGTAGAATTAAAAAAAAATGTCGATTTTGGTTGACGGGCTGTTCCGTGGAAAAAGTCCGGGTTTTTCCAAAGACTCGTCACTTAGATAGTCCTCTTTTTTGATTATCCAATTGTTTCCATGGAAACTATAATCGTTGTAGAACTATCCTGGCAGGATCGCCAGATGTTAAGAGCAAAAACGATGTTTTATGTTTTTAAAAAGTAGTCGAATTGCTTTTTAGGCAATTCGACGTTCTTTATTGATTATTTAGATAGTTACAATCGTAGAGCAAGACTAGAACTAACTGGAGACAGAAGGTTTCGCCCTACTTATAGCTATAGAAGTGGGTGGGATTACCTAAAATCCATTGCGTAGATAGGTCAAAGGCGAGTTACATAACAGAGAACTTAGAAGCTTTAATTTTTTCTTAAATCACTTCTTAAATTAAACTCAGATTGAAAAAAGGTGACCGAAAAGGTACAAAATTTGCAATAAAATTTGAACTGACGATCGGCACACCTCGATGATATTATATTTATACAATAAAATTCAATTGGATAAATGTAATTTTATTTTAATATTGAATAGAAAAGATGTTCTTACATACTTAAACATAAAAAAAGTTTAAAATTCAAAACCAAATTATATAAATACCTTGAAGTGTGTTTGAATCTTTTGGATACTGTTGTGTCAGTTGAAGACCTACATCTACAGTCTCATCGTTACGTTGTGCATTCGTTATTATCCCTGATTCGTCATTGTTTAAACTTTCAAATCCTGTTACCCATTTTAATATCCTTTTATTATTTGTTACTTATTAAATTATTTTAAAATAAATTTAATTAACAATCTAATATAAAATTTACACAGTTCGTTCAACAGCCATTTAGATAATAAAAAACTCACAAACCTAGTGTTCTCCGATGTATATCCTCGATAGCTTCTGTTATTAATTTTGTATTTTCCACTTCACCAGAATTTTCATTTCCTTCAGAAGAGTGAGAAGAAGAAATGAATTCAGATTCATTTTTGAAATAGTTGTTAGTTTTGGAAGCTTTTTTTCGAAATCTTCTCTGATTTTGATTTTTTTTCTCTTCGAAGCACCACTTTCACACTTTCTCGGCATATTTCTATTTAAAAAAGCTTTTAAAAATCACTGTGCGTTTGTTACTTTGACATAAGCTCTCACCTCGGCATTTGTAAATATATGATCTCAATATTCGGAGTGTTGATGTTAGCGGTAGGCGCTTCTCGGTATTCCGCGGTCACTATTATGACAACTGTGATATAACTCTTATATCGGTATAAACATTATGGTGATAAGAAGCATGCAGCCAAAGAGAAAAATAATTCGTAATATTTATCATTCTAGATCTTTAGGTTCAGCATAAGTAGAGTAAAAGAATATTACCAGTATTAGAGAAATAAAACAATAAAT
>NC_046665.1:18080726-18081931 GCF_010883055.1 Belonocnema kinseyi | reverse complement strand
TAATACAATTCTTATCAAACTATTATCCAGAGACAGGATTCCATTTGTGTTTTTCAAATACTCGAGAACTTACTAAAGCCGAAAAAGAACAAATTATGAAAGGAGCTCACTCGACTCACTTAGGAGAAAAGAATACCTTGGAACGAGCTAAGGAAATCGGGATATGGTTAGGAATGGACGAGCAGATTAAGAATTACGTTAAAAGATGCCCCATTTGCCAATTAAAAAAAAAACTACCAGAATAACTAACCAAGCATCCAGTATACTACCTGATATTCCAACAAACCCTAATGATAAAATCGCATTAGACATTTTTGGACCTTTAGCAGAAACTCGAAAAGGTAATAAATATATATTGAGCATTCAAGATAGACTAACAAGATATACTGTGTTACTGCCTTTACAAAACGAAACATCAAATTCAATCATCGATGGACTATTAGAACACTATATTTATATCTTTGGTGCACCTAAGACCATTCTAACCGATCAAGGACAAAACTTCTTATCTGAATTAATGCAGCAATTCGAGGAAGCACTTAGAATTCAACACGTTAAAAGAACTGCGTTTCATCCTCAATCAAATGGTCACATCGAGAGAATGCACTCTACATTGAATAACTTAATTAAAACATCAATGGCTGAGAATAATAACGAGTGGGATGATAATTTGAAATTCATCAGTTTTGCAATAAACACTATGAAAAATGCAACCTTAGGAATAACGCCTTTTGAAGCAACTTTTGGAAGAGAACCCAACATCCCATCTACAATAGCCCCATCAACTAATCTGACATATCAAGACCTTATTAAAAAATGGAAACTACAACACGACCGTAATATTACGAAAATGAGAAATGAGAGAGAGAATAGAATTAGATCAAATAATGCCTTATTTTTCAGATGAAGACGTTGTTACTAATCTGCACAATAATAATCTGCACTAGAGCATATTACAAATTGGAAGAATTAAAGGGAAATGTCTACGTAGAAGAAGTAAAAAAGGTACATCTCTACCATGAAGAATGGAGACTTATTATAGGAATAAATTTAACTACAACAGAACAAAGATTAAATGCAATAGAATAAACCTTAATTCTAGGTGAACGAGCTTGTGGAATTTCATGTACGCCAAAAGAAGAATTAAGGTTAGTTAAAGGAAGATTTAACCGATTGACTTCTAAAATTGCGATTCTGCACAAATT
>NC_046665.1:18079314-18080626 GCF_010883055.1 Belonocnema kinseyi | reverse complement strand
ACGACCTCAAGCAAACACAACACCAAGAGTTCCTAACCAAAATATCGCGCTGGCCGACCGCACAAAAATGAAGTGCCACAAATGCGGAAATCTCGGTCATTTTGCAGAACAATGCATAACAAATCCAGCAAATTTTCAATACGGCCAATCTTTCAAACGACCACCCCAAATAAGGACAATTCGAGAGGAAGAAGACAATACAATAGACAGCAATCTAATGACGGAAGAAGAAATAATGGAACAAATAGAGTACGAGGACTCAGTCGAGTCTCTACAGTATATGGACAATTATTGTCCATTAGGGGAAAAAGAAGAAATGGCACAGAATATAATTTACTCGTTGACTCAGGAGCATCAATAAATATTATTAAAAAGAGTGAATTACCAGACAAATTCGAAAAAGTAAATTTTATTAAGAATTTTGTAATGGGCAATGACAGACACCAATCATCAGAAGCCGCTTATATACCATATGCAAAGAAAAAACATCTCTTTCATTTAGTGGATGATGACTTCCCTCTACCAGAGACAGGAATTATTGGTTTACCCTTCTTTAAAAAATATCAAAGGTACGCCATAACACCAAAATTCTTAATTCTAGATAACATCAAAATACCCCTTTATAAAAGTGATAATTATATCGCAAAAAACACTTCTCAAATCTGTAAAATACAAGTAACAGAGGAAGACGGAAACGTCTGGATAGAAGAAGATAAATTGATCCCTGCTGGAATTTATACCATCAAAAATCGCGAAATCAGTTTACCTACAAATAATTATTCTGAAAACCCCATCTTAATACCAGAAACAATTAAAATGGAAAAAATTGTAAAGATACAGTCTCGGGACGAGACTCAAAAAAAGAAAGAAACCGAAGAACAAAGGATACTTAATAAAACAATATTGACTAGAATTATAGAACTCGAAAAAATCCTCCAATTACAACATATTGAACCAAAAATAAGAAGTCAAATACGCAAGATTATTCACACATACCAAGAAGTATTTACCTTACCCGGTGACCCTCTACCTTGCATTACATTAACACACCACGAAATTACACTGAATTCAGGCAAAATAGTAAATTTAAGATCACACAAACTCCCCGAAGCTCACAGGGATTTTTTTTTAGAATATACTGAGGAACTTTTAGAAAAAGGAATAATCAGACATTCACAGTCACCCTTTAACTCACCACTTTGGGTAGTCTCCAAAAAAGGGAATAAACTTAGAATGGTCATTGACTACAGAAAATTAAATAAGGATACAGACCAAGATGCCTATCCTCTACCAGTCATAGATGACATTTTGG
>NC_046665.1:18067386-18079214 GCF_010883055.1 Belonocnema kinseyi | reverse complement strand
CCCCCCCCCCTTAATCCGGCCATAAGCCCAGCTGTAATCCAGTGGTCCGAGTGGAGGAGGGACTTGTGGTTGAGAAATGATAGTGCTGACCTTGACGAGTTGCTAATAAACATTATAAATAAGGTCTCTTAGATCATATAAACTTTCAGCTACATTACCGCCGGCTTCTTTGACATTGATGTTTTTAGCAAATGGCAGTCTCCACATTGCTCTTCGCGAACGATCCAGTGTGTAGTCCATGAAATTCATCCCAGGATAACCATTTGCACAATCTGTACAATATGTTTATTATTTTTAATACTTTCGTTATTTCTGAGACCTGAAATAACGTCTAAAAATGAATTTCAAAAACTCTTAATCACTGTCATAACCTCAAAATGAACTGGAGCACATAACCGATAAATTATATTTATTTCAATGAAACCAAAAGGAAATGCTAATAAAGGGGAGATATCCAATGATTTTTTAATTGAGGTGATTGCTTACTTACAAGAACAAACGAATTGATGAAAGGAACCTCATAAATAAATATTCGTGATAAGTGACTCTATTTTCTATTTACGCCACTGAATTGAGGTTGACGGAAATTTTGTTTTTAAATGGAGGCATCTACTTGATCGACGCTCAAAGTTTCTTTCCTATCCCTATAGTTTTTCGCCAGAAAACTTTATCTTAATTATCAACATTTTGATATATAAAAACGTTCCTTGTCCTTTTTTTATAACTTTCCAAATCCTGAACACGATAGCTCAATCCGTGTGGACGTAGTGAGGGCAACAAAGATGGAAATATTTCTACACAAAAATTTCATGAGCGTACTTGGGCACGTCACATCGACCTTATCGACGTTGAAAGTTTCATTTTTTCTCAGCTAGAAATCGCTAAAAATTCTCGGAAAATAATGATAGGTTATGGGTGTGCAGATACTTCTTTGTTGATTGCAACGAATTTGCAAAAGTTATTGTTTATGTTAATTTTTTCGAACGTTCAGACGATTTAGTCCTAAATTTGTGCCAGTGCTCAACATGCAGAAGTAAAAAAATCTGAAATGCATCGAACTAAAAATAAATTTTTTTGGTGCACGACCTTGCTTCAGTACACATTAAATGGCCGCAACTACATCTTGAGATTTTTATTTTTTACAGGAATAGCCTAAGCAAATTTGGAAAAAATGTCAATGATGGTTAGTATGTATCTGAAAACCGTATTTTTTAGTTTAATTTTGATACTCTGTTATCTTGTATTGTTGTAAGCCAAAATTAAATCTTTCAAAATATCTAACCACTTTTAATTACCCTGAAAGCGAAATTGAATCCATGTTTTATTTGAGATACTTTGAATATGATATGATACAACATGTGAGTTGCAGGTACGAAGTTTTCAAATGAAGATGACGTTGACATGTAAGATGCAGATATCATTCAAAATATAGAAAGTCGTATACTAGTGAAATTGAAAAAAATGTTAATTACCATGCATTAATTTTATCTCTAAAATTTAATATACGTATAAGGTTTTGAAAGTATACAAATTAACATATCAAATCCTACGTGCTTTAAGTTGAGTGGATTAATATTAATGAATGCAGGCCATCAACAGTCTAACATTTATAGCAATATACGTGAATAAGTCACTAAAAGTTTCTGGAATGAGATTCTAGAAACGGTGAAGCGGAAAATTTCTAGTAGTGTTATTTAGACTTTAGAGCAAGCCTTTAAATAATAGTAAAAGATTGCACGACTTTATACGTGTTAATGGAGACTATTTTAAAAAGATATGATAAACATTGCGTTAAAAAAACTATTTTTCTTGTCCACTTCAAAAACTATCAGATTGACCTAAGTATTTAGCGACGCACCTATCGATGCACAAGACCTCCTGGTAGTCTTATTTTACATACGATCAGCGTTGTTTGCAATTCACTGTCAAACTGTACAACTATATTCAATTAAATGTAATCCATATATAGTTATAATGGATTGCGGAACTTTGAAATATAACTCGTATTTAAATACATTTTTAAAAAGATTTACTTAATTGTTTTCACGTTTAATTTTTATTTGAAGCCTTTTATAATCTATAACGCACCTATAGGTTTCTTTTCCTACTAGGTGGATATCAATATTTAAAAAAATAGACTCTTTATTCCATCCTGATATAGTTAATATTTAACAAATTGATTTTCTTTCTACAGATTTTTGGCTGGGTACCTCAGTATTACAACGATACTAACGCTCTCCCAAATAATATGCCAGAAGACTTGAAGATGCACATCCTAGGTGAAAAAAATCGAAATCCTAAAACTATAGATACTATCTGGGTATCATGTGAGGGTGAAAATCCAGCTGATATTGAGAATATTGGTCCAATTCATTACATACCTAGCCGAGGATTCCCTGGCTACTACTTTCCTTTCACAAATACAAAAGGATACTTGAGTCCTCTCGTTGCAGTCTTCTTTGAAAGGCCTAAATGTGAGTAAAACTAGTAACAATCTACTTGTGACAAACCTCTTCTTTATAGAAGACGTTTATCAATGTAACATTTTTTCTCAATACTTATTTTGCGTTAACTCGCAAAAAAATACGAGGTTTCTTTCTCTGTACCTCATTTTTTGTCTGCTTGTTTTCAGACGCAAACCCGATATTATTAATCAGCTTTTGTAATATATGGTAGGGTCTAACACAAATCCGGAAAAAAATCTCGGGTCGGATTCACTAATATAAAGTGTTAAACTTTAACTCAAAAATTGTATTTTTGTGTAGCTTACATTTGATATTTTACAGATGGAGTTTTGATTAACATTGAATGCAAAGCCTGGGCGAGAAACATCATACATGACAGGTTCGATAGACGTGGATCTGTGCATTTCGAATTGATGGTGGATTAAGCAGCTTTTGCCATCTTTGCAAGACTAATACCAACTACATCGTAAATAATTTATTATACAGTCTCGTGGAACAACTACGAATAATTCCTGTCCATTTTAACACTCTCATCATCCTTATCAAATGAGATTGACCTGATTTATAAATTTCCATCATCTTCACCACTACCCTTCTGTTTCTGCATCATGATCCGTCACTTACTGTCAAGGACAAATGATCGATTATTTGTTCGGCTACTTCTTTTTGACTATTCTCAGCTCATATATGTGCTTCTTCGTGAATATTTGCGTGTGTATATAGACTAAACAGCACGCTATACGGGCGAAAGTCGTCATAGGTTAGATCATGTAACTTATTTTATATATTTGTTCATAACAGGCGACTCTTGGTTTTACGTCCACGTAAAGTTATTTACTCTCTTTATATAATTAGTGCCAGTATAAGCATCATGATCATCACCACCATCATCATCGTCATCTTCATCATCATCGTCATCTTTATCATCATCGTGCTGTTATTATCAATACCATGTACACAGTCAGGACCATACTATCTTTACCAAGAATGTAGGATTATCTGGTTCCACAAAAGAAAGTGAAGATTTCTAGCAAATTAAGAAATGAATACTTGGTTGGCTCTCAATAAATTCCCTCGTATGCATTTTATCCGACCGGCAACGTACAGAGTGATGTTCATTGATCCTCGGAATTTTCACCTTACTAAAATAATCGAGAAGCATAAAATTCCAAAATTCGAATCAGCGCAAATAGGCGGCCGATATCTTCGTTTTATTTGGGGATACTAGCTTCAGCGTGGCGAGTTTTTGGTGATTATCTCTTTATTAAGACACCTCGGCATTTAATTACACTCTTTTTTTCTGTTCCCTATTTCGTAAGTTGCGATTATTATAGTATGCACTTTCCTCTTTTGCTACATTAATCTATAGACTCGTAGGTTGTTGTCGCTGCATTTCGCAACCAAGACAGAGGCGCGTCGCCGCTATTTGATACTTCGTTCACATTACATATGTAGATACTTAACTTAGAATTATTTATCGGTCGCGGATCTCGTGCACGTGGCAGAAGTCGAGCAAGAAACTAGAAATAAACTAGCTTTACACGATGAGTGTGGTACCACCAGGTGAGGCTTGAGAAAACATTAAAGTCAGCCTAGAGCTAGAAATTTTTGTCCCGAAAATTATGCCAAATATTTAAAATTACCTAGTACCGCTTATAATAGAAATGTATACATACATTCATATATACATACATATGGAGGTACACTTCTATATGTATAAGTATATTGTATTAGTTCACACATTCGTGTAGATAATACATGCATAGAAGCTGATTTTAGGGCTTTGTCAAAATGTACGCAATGACAGGTAGCTGATAACTCTCCTAAAATTTCTCTTCATGCACGAAAAGCAGCCCAATAAAAAGGTATTTAAATCACAAAAACAATGTCTACGTAATGACCTCGAGGCATTTTTTTTTGAGTATAAAGTCAAAGGTCTTCATAATTTTGAAACCAGAATGTGAATTTGCATAATGCACAGTGTGTAAGTTTCTTATTTGGCTTCTAAGTTAGTGTTATGTAGCATCGTACATTACTCTGACTTAAAATGTTGTAATAATTAATAATGCCGGACTGTCAGCTACGTAGAAGTATCGCGACATACGTAATAATTCTATTTGATTCCTAATTTATTGATTGAAAAATCGGTAAGGATTATTTCCGGGCTACGCTCGGACTCGTGTTACACTCTATCTTAGATTATATTAATGTCACTATTAAGCTAAAAGAAAAAGTTACGACAGAACGTCTTAATTAGTATTAGTACCTGTAACCCGCAGTAAATGATCCTGAACGACTATATTCACCATTATAAGATGAGTTATTTCTAATACTGGACATATAACTTTGTTAAAGTATGAAAAGAAGAAGGGCTGTAGCGAAAGAAAGAAAAAAAGGTGAGTACATGTGTATGTGTGAAAGAACGAAAAAATGTAATAGTGCCATTTCAGGCATCGAAGAACCAGACGTTCATGCTTAAAATGTTCATTTCCAATAATAATATTATTTGTACCTACTCTATTATCATCCTTATGAACAACAGAAGTTGTACGCCATTTCTTCAAATAAATGGAGTTAAGAGTGTATCATCTACAACGCACGAATTACTTAATTAGAGATTGAAATATGTATTAGCTACATAACAAGCTTTTGAAAGATACGAGGAAACGTTTGGTTGAAGAATAAACATTATAGAAGTAGGAAACGTACTATTCTAACGAAGGAAACTACATCTAATGAGAATATTGATTTTCTGTACTTATTTATTTCACGCCATATTCAATATTTTATTTAAGGTAGTTTTCTTAAATGTTGAAATGTGCTCTCGTAGCACAAAAATTTCTTAAGATACTTAAAGAAACTAAAATTTCATAACAAATTAAGGAAAATTACGATTGGCATATTTTACATAATTTATTATAAATTTTCATTATTTTAAGTATTCCTTAAATTAAGTATTCAAAGAATTAAGGATTCTTACCAATCTTTATGATAATCTCAGCTGCTATTACTAGTTAAAAAAATTCTATTAAATATTTTAGAACAGTTCTATCTCTTTTGAACACAAAAACATAATAATTTTGTTTTATTACAGTACAGGCCAAAAGTTTTAATACACTTCTTTCAAGTAGATATTGCAAGAATAGTATATATTTTAATGTTTTCTTAAATTGTCAATAACTTGCTTCAAAATCAATATTTTTTAATGTTCTTGAGCTCATTTTGAAGCTATTTTTCACAGTATCATACCAGCTTATGAGTATGAATAGTAAAAATGGCCTAATCAAATTGCAAGGAATTGAAGTTGTAACAATATAATGACAATGTAATATAACAATATAATGAAGTTTCTAGAAAATACCCTGAAAATACGTATTTATTTAATTTTTATTCTGATTTGCCTGCAAATAAGATGTTTTCAATTTTTTTCAACTTTTTCTTTACAACTTCAAGTCCTTGCAATTCGATAACACAAGTTTCAAGATTTGTACTTATAAGCTGTTATGACGCTGTGAAAAAACAGCTTCAAAGTTAGTACAAGAACATTAAAAAATATTGATTATTAGAGATTTTATTAAAAATCTAAGAAAACATTGAAATATACACTATTCTTGCAATATCTACTTGAAAAATAGACAAATAGGCTTTATCCTGGGCTGCTTTTCTACACAATTTTGAGAGCATATAATTCATTGAAGAGAAAAAATTTTAGCTTTAAGGGGGACACTCCATATAGAGGCTTCAACAAGTTGAAAATCGGTGTACACGATTACTCAAAAACTATTTGACCGATCAAGCTTAAATATGGCACACATTTATACGATACCTATGTCCAATGGATGAATCTAAGGACGACTAAAAATGATCAAAATAAACATGTTTTTGCCTGGGTCAAAGTTTGAGTTTTTTTCCAAAAAATCAACTTTTTTGTTCTAAGGCCTTTCTTTTAGCCAATTATCATTATTTATGAATATTATTGGTTCATCCAGTGACCACATGTATGTAAAAATAAATTTTTTGCGCAGACTGTTTCGAATAATCCTACGAGGTGCTGGAGTATATAACGTAATCGGAGATATATACATGTGATACTTCGTCGTGTGGTCAATCGAGTACAGTTCCCCACGCTTTTTATCTACAACAAAGAAAATTTGTTCAAACTGAATTCGGACATGCTATAAAATATCATAACGGACGTCCCCGGGCTCTTTTTTGTGGGATAATAATAAAAAAAATAATTGGATTGTGCTAAATAAAAATTGTATGCTTGTGTATTATTTTGATGTTAGGATCGTTTTTCAGCTCTCTGTCATTCCCATAATGTCGGTCTCTGTCGTGCCGATGCTGCCGATAACACTCAAGAATAATTATAGGAAAAAATTCTAACGTATATAACCTCGCAATACAAACAATCAAATTTAACAAAATATATTTTTTTAATTAACCAACACAAAAAATGTGCGGGGACGTCCGTTAGCATGTTCGCTATCATTCCCCATATTTTTAAGACAAAAATGTCATTATTATAGGAAAAAACCCTAACATATTTAAAATTAAGAGATCCTAATCAATCATCAAAAAAGAAGCGTACACCAAACTCTCGATTTCAGTCCAGTGTACGGGGTTGCCTTCAAATACCCTTCGACTGTTTTCGGAGGGATCGAAATGTAAACAGTGAGGGCCGCCTGACTCGTTTATAATTGGAATATATATTTTTTAAATACCATCTTAATTATCTTATATTTGTTCCAATGCATGCATACAGTACAGGCCAAAAGTTTGAATACACCAAAGTCTCGCTTTCAGTCACCGCGTTTCGGTCTTTCTAGAACTGCTGGCTCTAGCAGTTTCTCAGGGGAGCGGTGCCCCGAAGTTGGAAAGTTATCAGACTTGTACTGTAAGTCAATTTGTGTGCAAAGTGTCGTAATTACTCGATTTTTGTGTTACCTGACATTCAAGCAACTCTCTTCACAGAGATAGCTGAAATTTAATTAAATAATTACCTATGTACTACCTTCAAAACGAAATTTCCAAACAACCAACAATTTTTTCAGAATTTGTAGAAATACAAAAAAAATTGTTTTGTACACGCATGAAAGCTTAAAGGACATTACAGGAAATGCAAGATATAAAACACCAAAAAATTATCATAATCATGACAAAGCTTTAAAAGTTACCATTTACAGGCCATTTTACAGAAAACTACTCATTTGCGGATCATCAAGTTTGCAATCTAGAATTAGGAAGATCTAATGTGTCGCATGAGTTTTACTTGGATCTTTTTTTATAGCAAATATCCGTTTCCTTTTGTATACACTTTAACAAATGTTGTCTAAATTTTTGGCTTATTCGAAAATGTAACTGAGACAACAGAGGCCTGGGGCCACATACAGTAAACATTCGCTAGTTAAAATGATTAATGGAGAAATTGCTGATCGATTCCGATAGAAGAAATTCCAAATTTAAAAAAATCACCTATATACGAGTCTGCATTACGTGTACATAATCACATAACATTTTATGTTGCATGTTCAATAATAATTGCGATTCCTGATATTATACGATAGCTGTACGCATCTAATAAGATGTAACGAACTGTTCAAGTGTAGTAGAAATCGGTCACCGGAGTGGTAGGAGAAACATTTTGATCTTTTCTCGAGTTTTTTTTATTGAAAATCTACTGCTGTTTCTCATTCTTTTATGTTTTTTTCTGGAACTGGCGATTTAATATACTTTATTACGTTAGTTGGTGGAAGGCTAATTGAATACCACTGGAGATTAACGTGATTGCAGGTTAACTTAACGTAAATATACATTCATGAATAGATAGTATTTAAGGTATTCTGTTTTGAAGTTTTTAGAAATATTTTCTTTTGAACTTCCTCAATATTCTGTTCTAAATTACATTATCTGGAAAATACCAGGTAAGTTTAAATTTAATAGAGATGTGATTTGTAATGTGACTTAAAAAAATATAATATTGTTACAACAAGATTGATGGTTAGGTCACGATTTAGAATAATGTATATTGTTCTACTAGTGAATGGATATTACTAAATATAGAGTATTTACTATTTATAATATATTATTGACGGGAAGATTTAGATTTTGTTCGTAATTGATTTCCTATCAGATATCACATAAACTGGTTTCCGCCCTCAAAAATAGATGTTGCCTAATTATTCTTTATACTAACTTTTTGATAAAAAAGTATATACATTTTTTGAGCAAGCACTTATTTTACTGCTGATAATATATATTTAGAGGCGGATGAAACGGGATTCCTCATATACGCGCCTTAAACGTCTATTTAAAAAATTAACAACAAGACTACTTATTAAATGTACAGTAGCTTGTATAGATCTGGAAGATGCTTTGAAGATTCTGTATTCACATCGATCATTGAGAGTGTACTAATTATACTATTATTATTACTAGAATAAATACTGTAGGTAGTAAAATAGAAGCACCCAAGTATATGTACATATTTTTTGTGAGTGATTCTCAGTTTTAGGCGAAATATATTTATTGGCCTATTTTGTTACTTAAGTATTATTACAGATCCCAAAAACTAAGGAAAACATTAAATACTAATTTATTAAAATATATGAATATATCAGTACGTTCTTAGAGTCATTTCAACAAAATACGTTATCACGAACCATTTACCGTCAAAGAAGTTAGTAATTCTACTTGGTTGCGTAAGATTATCCAAAAATCTTGGAGAATGCTTGCATAATTTCCCATTGATCTGTTGTATTCGAAAATTATAGTAATTAATGCTTTATTAGAATTTTTGTATGAATCGCTTCGATACGAAATTTTAACTGACATGTCATTAAATACCAGAAAATTTTGTTTAAGCATGAGCGGCTGGTAGTGATCAAAATGCATTGTTACGGCTGTTACCACCATTCTGCTTGAAAACCTGTTATAAAAAATAAAATGGATTATAAGAAATCACCCGCCTAGACGTTTACACTATTGCTTTCAAACCGAAATCATCTTTATTATTATATTTGTACATCAAATATATTAATTTTAAATAGCGCTTTGTGCTTCAAAATTGTTTAATAAATATTAAACAAACAAAAACACTTAAATTAGCCGATAGTTAACGAAGATGTTATTCTAAACAGTTAAACTTGTGAAGTATCAAATTTCGCACTTGAAGCGTGGAAATTATTAATTATTAAAAGTATCTAAACATAAAAAAATGCAGGTACATTTACCGAAATTTTGATACACGTAGCCATGGGCCTTATTATTTCGTAATTAGTCAGTTAAACTAATTTTATTTGGTCATATAGAGACGAAAATTTGTAATGGGCATACTGTAATTACGTAATTAAAAAAAAAACTTTTACCATTTATCGGAGGATAAATCAGCCATACAGAATTCTCTTTCGCAATGTCTTCTGGTGACAGGGATACCGGGAGGATCTGGCTTTAAGAATTATTATTTTCTGCAACACTTTAACAATATTTTTTAAGTTTATGTCAATCACGTTTGAGTTAATAAAATACAGATATGTATATATTAACTATTTTGGGATCTATTTCACCACTGGTATTCGTGCGGATTTCACGTAAATTACTTTTTTCTGCTGTTATATTCTTAAAATTTTGGTAAAAAACTATCTCTAGAATTAAACAAAAAGCTGATAAGAAATGTTTCCAACTTCGAAAGAAGGAAGCTGTAGCAATGGAATGCCGCTGAGGCTAGATATTTACGGTTGTAAGTTAACTCACGATCATATTTATATTTTTGAATATGAATATAGATTGAATATAGAATTTGGCTTAAGCAAGCATGCCAAACTTCATTTCAAGGGAGGAGATATGCTGGCATTTTTGAGAACCCCGAGCTTTTTAAGGTGTTTCAAATAACTCGAGTTTAAAACCACTGTCCCTTGCAAGTTTCCCTAGCGTCGAATGATTACTGTCCCATCGAGGGAGCCGCTTGAAATGCCGAGCCTTCTGGTTGTCAAAGATTGCTCGCAGCAGAGTTTATCGTCTTGATGTAGCTGGAGATCCACTCTCAATAATCACGCTAAAGTGAATGACTCGTCTTGCTTAGAATGGTGCCCTATTTAGCACTTAACCTATTAAAGAAACACAAGCAGAAAAAATGCACATTTAAACATTGTGCCATAATAGGGGCTGACTTTCCAGAATTTTTAGTTTAAGATAAAGTTGTGCAAATTCAAAAATGACTACGCGGTAGCCACCGTCCATTCTGAGAGACTGCGCTCCGCCGAATTATTTTTGTGCCGTCGATGGAGCCGCTTCAAGAGTCCAGTCTTCTGGTCGTCAAAGACTGCTTCAAGGAGAGTTGATCGTCTTAATGTAGCTGAAGGTCAGATCTGGGTGTTGCCACAAGTCTGAATAAGGGATGGCTAAGTCGGTTCGGATTCCACCGAGGAATTTGTTTTTGCCGTTGATTCTTTAGAACCGAGTCTCCATTCTAGGGAATCGATGTTTTCTCGGAATCGTCTCCGATTTCGATCACAGAGATAATAGAAAATAAATTTTTGCTTTCCTAAAGGTTATGATTGACGGGTCATGGGCGTTTCCGTCGTTTTGTTGGAGATCCTTTCCGTTGAGTAGGTTCCCAGCCTTCGCGTCGACTGTCTCACTTTTGAATAGGTTCGACGGATAGATTTTTCTCTGTCTTCAGCAAGCGTCATGCGTTCTCAGTTAGAGCAAAGTCGAAGTTTGTATTTGTACCATAATCTCTCATTATTTTTTTTTTTGTTTTCGACCGTATACAGACGCGTTTGCAAATATTTTTGTTTGATTCGGAATGCGGGAAAGCTCTTGTGAAAAGAAAAACCAACTTAATACTACAGTTTAGAAAGGAATAGGCCTGTCTGAAAGTGACCCTGAATTAATCTTTTCTGATCCCCAGACGACTACAGTCCTTTTTTTCTTCGCCAGATTTCTTTATTTCAGAGAGAGAGAGAGAGAGAGAGTAGTGTATATTTTAATGCCCTAAAAGTGATGCAGGTATTGGGTGAAGAGTGCAGACCCGAAAAAGACTAAACGTTGTCTAAAACAAATGAATCAAACAAAACCTAAATTAAATAAGATCTAGAAACAAGCCATGGAGCATCTTGTGATTCACGAAGTGCCAATAAAATATTAAGTTGATCAAATTGCTTCCGAAAAATCGCCTTTTTGTGAGTTGCAAAATCTGTAACGTCACAAAAGTCCGGTGTTTTAAGTGTCAGGTGAAATTGAATTACTGCAGCAGTATTTATTCCTTGCAGAAGCACTTAAAAACAGTCCATAAAATTGAACTTGAAAAATTGAAATTTTTATTTATTTCATTGCTTTTAATTTTCGCATCAAACTTTTGCA
>NC_046665.1:18065394-18067286 GCF_010883055.1 Belonocnema kinseyi | reverse complement strand
CTTAAAGGTTCATCCGCAAATAGTTGGGTGCATAGAGAGATTGATGCCGCTTTGGAAAACCAGATTTACTATCTCATCTGGAAAAAATCGTGTGATAACTAAGAAGGTCACCTTTCAAAGAGGTTTCTTTCAGGGCGACACCATGAGCCCACTCCTCTTTTGCCTTACATTATTGCCACTATCTCTTGCACTACGCCATTCCGACGGGTACTTGTGCGGCAAACCTGCAGATCGAAAGTACAAGGTCACTCATGTATTTTACATGGACGATCTTAAGATCTATGCTAAAAACAGAGAGCAACTGCATCTAGCTCTGGGGATTGTCGAAGGATATACTAAGGAAATTGGAATGGAATTTGGGTTAGAAAAATGCGCAAGGTTTATTTGAAGCAAGGAAAACTTAATGGCATCCCTGAAGATCCTGAGCTCGTTGATAGAAGCGCCATGCGACACCTTTGCGCTGGAGAGACTTATACATACCTGGGCGTGCCACAGAGCCGCATTCAGGATGTGCCATCTATAAAGGATAGTCTGCGAAGCAGATACAAACGTCTTATCCGACAGATTTGGTCTTCCGAACTGTCGGCGAAGAACAAAGTATCTGCAACGAACATGCTTGCCGTCCCCGTACTACTCTATTGATTTATATTCCGCGACTTTACATCTCACGCCGTCAAGGGGGTCGCGGAATATTGAGTCTTGAATGTCTTTACAACAGGATTATTCTAGGTACAGCACATAGAGTTGCAAATCCAGTAATCACGAAGAAGTGGGCAAAGGAGCGTTTCTGTACAAAGCAGCGGAGGAGGCTTCTGAAACACTCGGACCTGACTTCAGTATTAGGGGTGAGCAAAATGCATCAAATCTTATCTATCTCGAGTACTCACTCCTGAAAGCCCGGATTAAGAAAGCACAAGAGAAAAACTTTCGTGAACAGCTCCTCGATAAGAGGATGCACGGTATTTTCCACAGAAATGTGAAGGATCAGTCAATGTCTTGTGAGCTAACGTTTGCTTTCCTTAAATCGCCCGGATTGAAGTCTGATACGAAAGGGTTTCATCTTTCCATGCCAAGACGGTGTCATTTCAACCTTAACATACCGTCGCCACATTTTGAGCCAAGGCATTCCCGATGATAGCTGCAGGGCGTGCCATGCACACCCCGAGCATTTAGCTCACATACTATCTAGTTGTCCAACTCACGCGGGAACGACCTACATTCGAAGGCACAATGCGGCACTAAGAGTGCTTTAATACAATCTCTGTCACTCTTACGGCATTAACCTTAATATCGGTTCTCTAAATGCTCCTAGGGAAATTGAGTCAATTGTCGAGAATGGGAAGTGCCGCTTATACTGGAACTTTATATTCTCGACAATTGTTTCTGTTGCTTACTCGAAGCCTGACATGGTTCTTCTTGACTTCGAGAAGCGAACCCTGTTCGTTATCGCATTTTCGGCACCAGCTGACAAAAACATCATAACCAAGGAGAATGAAAAGAAAGAGTGGTATCGAGAACTTATAAGAGAGTTGCAACGATTGTACCCGGAATATTCTGTTAAAATAATCGTCCTTATCAGCGGCGCTCTTGGAGGTGTCAAACTTTCACTTGCTAATGGCCTAAAAAGCATCCCTGCGTGTCAACAATATGCTAAAACACTTGCGGGAAAAATGCAGAAAGCGGTTGTCCTTGGGTGGCTCCGTGTTCTTAGGGTGCACGAGGATTTTGCTGGATCGTCGTATTGATTCCTTTACAGACTGTAACCACCTATCTCACAGTCGTGAGACGTGGTTGTGGCTGAAATTTTACCGCGATTTCGCTGGGAGCGGGTGCAATTTTCCAGATTAGCGCCCGATCCCGGCGAAATCCTGTGGTTGTCCTTATGACAAATT
>NC_046665.1:18053912-18065294 GCF_010883055.1 Belonocnema kinseyi | reverse complement strand
AGCTTTGACTTGTTAAGTGTGTGATGACGGGTCCGGAGTTCACGCGCGAACTTTCGAACCTTGGCGGTAAAATTCCTGCCAGATGTGATGTAGTCAATCACACACTGAATGCGAGACGCGTACTGTCTTGCCCTGCCTATCTTTATGGCAAGTTGATGCATTCGTCTTTTGGTCTTATGATCAACAGTTGGTTTTGTTTTACAGTTTGCGTCGGCCAAAGCTCTCGCTGCATTGTACACACAATAATTGATAGCCCAGAGGTCGGATTCTCCGGAAAAATGTCCACGAAGCTCGTCACCCAGTTCAGCCAAATCTTTAGGCTTGAGAGAAACCTTGGTGTTGATGTTTCTCCGGGTCGTAAAGCATCGCTCTTCATCTATTGGATGCCTGTCCGCGGTTGGTCTTAGTGTCACCTCTCTTTCTCTGTTGCCGGCTTGTTCTAGCTGTGGTAGAGGAGGCGTTTCGCTTACATAGCCCCTTTTACGGGGTAGTTCTGCATGGTTTCGCAGACGATGCTGCGAAAAGTGCGATAGCTCCGGGTATTGATCGCACCACAGAGCATGCAGCCGTGCCATGTAACCCCGTTCAGGGGCCACACTCGCATCGCAGCACTCTAGCAAGTCATGATTTAGTCGCTCCGTCCAACCAAAGGTCGCGAGATTCCGCCGATCCATCGCATTTAATCCTTTTCCATTGGCTCCCTCAGTTCTAGCTTGGTAGGCATTGTTGGCTGACCCATTGTCGGGTGCCCTGCGCGTTCTGTTATTTTGAACCGAACTTACTACAACTATGTTTGGTGTTGTCATTGTTGTTCCCACGAGAAGCTAGGGAAAGGGGTTCGTTCATCCTTGTAGAGCCCCGTATGCAAGGATAAGCCTGCGTACTCTGAGAGGTCGCCCGGTATCCCAGAGTCACCGTTCTAGACACTTCACCCAGGTGCCATTCAGCTTTCGGCACAGTTTTCACACCTCCGCTTGGGGGTTAATTCCTTCGGGACCAGCCCTGGACAATTGTCCGCGACTGCCTATTTATTTTTGTAACCATATTCAGCAGAAACCCTTGGTACAGAGACCCTGTATCCGCAACCCGAGGACGCGTTCGGTGGCTTTGTCATAGGCCCTTCGGTTTGATTCTAGAAGAATTAAAACCGAACCGAATGGAGAGGGCTATATATATACATATAATGGAATCGAATTCGTAGCCTTGTACAGTCTTTATGGTTCCCTTAGTTAGTGCCCTCTGGGTTTTGATTAATGGAGAGGGTGAGGGGTGACCTGGATATTAGTAGACAAAGCCTCTCTTCGACACAAATTGAAATTTGTCGAAAAAATATTATGTTTCAAATCTTAATCAACAAATATACGAAATCAATTAAGAGCATCGTCTTTGATAGATGTTAGCAAATTTCATGCTCCTGGCGGACCAAATAAACGAAAAGGATACGCTACAGCGTATTGTAACCACATAATATCCTTTACGTATCATACAAAAAATTTAAATTGTTGCAATTCACATTCTACGTTAAAATTGTAGCTAGAAGGTCACGAAGTAAATAGATAAACGTTTATTTCTCGGCCTGCTAGCCTTAAAAAATTGACTTGCTTACACTTCCATTTTTTTACAGAATTTTCTTAAAGCTATGTTATACAAAATACCATTTATCCACACCTTGTAACTAATTCGCTCGCTTCTATAGCCCAAACTTCCTGGCTGCGCCTCGCAAGAAATTCGCTCTTTTCTCGAAATGCCTTGCATTACTAGCCTCTGTCTCCGCGACTAATACCTAATTTTTAACTACTATTTACAATATTTATAGTTTTCTTACATCTATTTCCTCTCCTATTCACAATATTTCCTTCTACACTCCTCTTCTTCCTTCCTTCTCTTTTTCTTCATATTACCGAACACCCCTTTCACCCATGCTACTGCCCTTTTGTTCCCCCTTTCATGAAACAATACCTCCATGCTGATCCCATTCCTTTTCACCTACTCACACTCCTCCAACCAGTGCTCAAGTTTTGCATCCTCTTTCCCGCACAGTTCACAAATTCTCTTCTCTCTAGAAAGCCAGAACCTATTATAATCCTCCATACAACCACATCTTATTCTCGCTATAAGTTCCTGACTTCCTTGCTCTCCGTTCTCACACAAATATTGCGCTCTCTTCCTTGACATAATCAAGACATAGTTCCCGTTAAACCTTGACTCTCTTATTCTCTCCTCTCCTCTCCTTCTGCCTTCTCTTTCTCCATGCTATTCTTTTGTACCAATTCATATACCTTCCTTCCTCGTACAGCCTGCTCACTTCATCCATCTGCAATCCATTCGTTCTAAAATACCTTTCCCTTTCTACCTCCATCTTTGCACCACTACGTCTGTTCTCCTTATGCCACCAACACTTCCTACCAGCTTACTTGCCCCCTCTTCCAAAAATTTCTCCTCATATTTACATGCTGGGCTCCCTGTTATAATTCCTAAACTCGTTCTTCCTATCTCCCTCCTGACAATATGGTTCGGCGTATTTCTTGCCAAACCCAGTGTCCACTTTACATACCTCTCCTGTATCCTATTTACTTCCTCACTTACTTTCCATCCCCACACCTCCACTCCGTAAAATAAGACACTCATCACAATCGAATCAAACAATTTCATTCTTCTTATAAAATCATCTGCCAGCAACCTCTTCCCCACGTCCCACACCTGCCTCATCACCACATTTGCCCTTTTCACCCTCTCCTTTATATGATCATCCACTCCCCCATTCCTTCGAAACAGGAAGCCCAGGTATACAAACTCTTTCACCTCCTGTATCGCTTTTCCCCTTCACTTCCACTCCCATCCCTTATCTCTCCCACCTCCTTTTCTGAACACCATAAATTTCAACTTGTCCGCATTTAACTCTTACCTCTTTTTGTCCAAGTATCTTCACAACCTTTTCAAAATCTCCTTTAAAGCCTCTTTGCTCTTTGCCAGCAGCACTATGTTATCTACATATGCGAGTAACCATATCCTGACTCCTCCTACTCTAACTCCTTCTACCACTCCGGCCGCTAACTTTCTTTCCATATCCACGATCAAAATTGCAAAAAGCGTTGAGCTAAGCGGGCACCCTTGCCTCAACCCCCTATCCATCCAGAATCCCTGAGAGATTTGGATGTGGGATTCTTATTCACATTTCACCCTCGGTAAACAACCTAAGGTTGCGCCTGTACCTGCGCGACTTCAACCCGCCTGGCGTCCTCGTCCTCCGCACCGATGTTTCTTGATGACAGTTTCTGCTCCAGGCGAACAACTCTTTCCCCCACTTCCGTCTAGCCCCGGTTAAAAAATAAAAAAATAAATAAAAGAAAAAAAGAATACCCCACAAATATGAGTAAGAATGCCTCTTACTCTTTCTCATTATGAAGAGCCCACAAGGCTGTGAATTAATGTATAAAAAGAAAAACAATAACACAGAATAAAATAATTTGGCCTTCGGTCGAGCCTTGGCTACGCGACTGTTTCCTTCAAGAGAAGAGGAACTGTTTACAAATATTTATGAACAATCAAACAACAGTACTTTGCAGGTACTATCGTCATGGGTCGACAAACCTAAAAAAAAAATGTATATAAAACGAAAATCTTAAGGTTAAACACCACAAAAGAAAAAAAAGAATAACCTTAACCCAATTCAGCAGGTAAGACTATGAGATGTATGTTAGACACATGCAATAGTTTAAGACTTAAAAAATAGAAAATTCAAAAACACAAAAAATGATTGATATATAGGATCTAATTCCCACGCTTCTGTAACTTCTATGATTGGGTCTGTCAAAGCGTTTGTTCTGAATGCATATACTTTTCGCTCTAGAACTTTTCAACTATGATATATTCTCGGGAAATTTTGTTTATCCCTAACTCGACGAAAATTCCCCGGATCATCAATTACTTCCGCTCCACACATCTCGGCGACTTTACCAGCCCCATACATCCGCGAGAGTGCGTCGGTTATATGGTGCAAAGCACCTTTAGGATGTACTATTAGTACCCGTTACTCTAATAGCTCCAAAGACCATCGCGCCAAACGACTGGTTGCCAGATATTCTTGCTCCGTAGTAGAATATCGATGTTCGGCATCCAATAACGTACGGCTTGCGAATTCAATCAATCGTTACTCCCCCTCAATCACTTGTGTGAAAACCGCGCTTAAGCTCGCATCAGTTTGTAATACAAAGGGAAGTTTAAAATTCGGACATTCCAAAATTAGAGCCGAAGAGAGTGCCTTCTTAATCGCTGCAAACGCCGTTTCTTGTTCCTGCGCCTAATTCCAACTGTTATTTTTCCGCAACAGGCATGTGAGGAGTTCACCAAGCGAGGAAAAATCTTTTATAAAGCGCTGATAGAAGCTAGCCATACCTGAGAATCTCCTAAGCTGCTGAATATTGCGCGGTGCAGGTAATTAAGAACGGGCGATACCCGTTTCGCATTAGGTTGCAAGCCCTGTTTGTTGACGCGATATCCTAAATACCGTACATCTGAATGGCAAAACACACTCTTCTCGGTACTAATGGTTAGCAAGGCACCACAGATATTACCTTGCATATTCCTACGCCATGCTAAATACTACTTAAAAGTCTAGAATATGACGATAATATCGTCGAGATATGCGAAACAGTGGGGGCGCATTTCTTGGCCGATTAATGTTTGGCAACTAATCGTTGAAAAGTGGCAGGTGCCCCGCTCAACCCAAAGTGCATGCGTTTATATTGGAAAAAACCGCGCTCCGGAACCGAAAATGGTGATATCGCTCATCTATCTTTCTTTACAGGGACTTGATGATAAGATAGACTCAAGTCAATAGTCGAAATATAATGGGCCGACTTAACAAAAATATCTTCCAAAAATGGGAGCGGATACTCACAACCCTGAGAGACTTTCGTGGCCTTCCGATAGTGAATGCAAATACGGTATCCCCCGTTAACTTTCTTGACCATCAAGACACGGCTAGACCATTCTGAGTTGGATAGTTTGATAAAATATTTCGCTAATAGTTGATCTACCTCGTCATAAATTGCTCCCAGTACAACCGGAGGAACCCGATAGTGTCTCTACTTCATTGGGGAATGTCCCTGAACATCAATTCCATGTTCATCGTGTTGGGTTCCACCATATTTCGGAGCATCGGGTGGAATAAATCTTGCTAGAAACTCCTGCAGTCGTTTGCTTTTGACATATGCAAATTATACTGAACCACAGCAAGTTTCCTGTTCTTCACCAGAAAAGTTAGCTAAATACCATGCGTTTTTATACACATTTTGGATCTTTTTGCATTGAATCCCTCCCCAAAATACAATGTATTGAAAACGCATCTGTTATGCGTAAAGGTACTTCATGCTTCACACCATCCAATTCTATCGGTGAGAGAAGAGCCACCAACGATTCGCGCATCAATACTTCGCGTAACAATCCTGACTTTTGCAAAAAAACTCATGGCCTTTTCTTCGGTCTCGATCTCCCCACATGACGGTATCGCTCCTGCAACTTCCAATATCTGTTTAGTTCCCCTGTTACCTGTCTGCATCACTCTTAGTCCATCCTAAACTACACTTGAGTCCCCAGGACTCATGTTTGACTCTCATGTAGTACTTCCTCGCGCATTGCTATATCCTCTAATCCAATAGGATTCAACGTGCTAGTACTATCAAGGGCACACAGTGGTAAATAACTATTTTCTTTGTTCATAAGCTTAATACTCACAAAATCTAAATATATTTTCCAAGGCCAGAAAATCCATGGGAAATCGGGCACTTTTAATTTTTTATGAATATTTACATCGGTATGCTGAAATCCAAAGGACAATTGGTACCTCCGATTTTTCGTTTTCCTGGGAAATTTGATAAATCATGAAAAAACGTGAATTTTCAGGTTTTTTAGCTGGCAAAGCTATTGTTTCTTATTTCGCTGGCCTCAATCTTGCTGCAATAATTGTGCCCTATTAGGAAAGTAGGTTGGAGAGGATGATGCAAATATGTTCCACACTCCAAATATAGTCTATCCTTGCCCTCATAGTGTATAAGGCTACCCGTATCTGCACAAGCTTTTGAGGAGAAGGGAAGTTGTGTTTCCGGTATATCCCCAGTATTTTCACTCTTTCCTAAATATCTTTGCTGCTTTTTAGGGATAAAGTTTGCTTCAGTGACAGTCCTCAACCCATTAGGAACTTGTATATCAATGGAATCTGTGTCGGAATGTGGACTAATGTTTCTACTTCTGGTGCCTGCGGTCTACTAGACAACAGCTATTCGAAATGAAAAGATACCCCCTCTTTATTTTCAAAACATTCACCCCCTTGTTGTAAGGATAATACTATCGGTCACGCAATTGAGGTTCTAAGTACCCCCCACTAAATGATCATTATTCCAAGAGTGCATAATTGTTTTCGATATTTGGACCGTTTCTACGAACCGTGGAAGGGGTGCTATTTCCCCCTGACATAATTTTATTGTCCTCTAGTAGGGTATCATCCAGTTCTTTTTGACGCCTATGCGATTCGAATGAGACCTGATGTGACGTATTCTAATTTATTGCCATCCATACGCCCTCCCCCACACATCTTTTAAAATACCTAATCGTCCTTTCTAATACCACTTCGCGAGTATCGGTATTGTTTACGAAATGCACATTTAAAATAACACGAATTCTGCCCGTATCCAGGATTAATAACCAACTATTGTCCTAGTCAGTTATGTTGAAAACAATTTATAAGGGAAAGGTAGAATGAAAATTGGTTCAGCAATCCACCCAGAAAAGATATAAACATATCCGTGGATCATTGCCTCAATCAAATGTAACAAAAAATTGCGCGGAGACGTTCTCGCACTCTACCTGTCACTCTTGTGTGTAAATGCTTTTAACATATTTGCTTGCACCAGTGAACCGTGTCGAGTCCCATTCGAAGTGGGCTCCCGCGAGCCGAGTCCTATCGAGCTGTACCGAAATTCTCCGACGGCTACCTTTGTGTTCCGGGCCTTTGTGCCTGATGTCAATCCACGTGATTCTACACATTCTTAGGAAAATACCGCCTGAAATTAAATTGCATGTGATAAAATCACATGGCATAGAAAAATCAAAACTGCAAGATAAAAAATATATTCAACAAAAAGAAATCAATAAATAGGACAAAACAGCACATATACAAATTATAATATTTTAAAATCCTATTAAAAACGTACACTTTAACTCCGTTTTTTTAAATAATATAAATATTATAACTCAAATCGCAAATTGTGATTTAAACTTCTGAGGAATTCCAGCCATAAATTGTAACTGCAATTTTTTTCGGTTTGTTTTTAAAGAAGGTTCTCGAAACACCTGAATCTTTGACGATTACATTCTCATTATGAAACTCGCGTTCGGTAATTTGTGTCCAATTAAAAAGCTTCGCCAAGATAATCTGTATTTCTTGTACAAATCTACGGAAAACAACACTATAAACTTTCGGATCTCTTAATAACCAAAAAACGACTGAACACAAGTTTTTCTTATAAAGGAAAACCTTCTCATAGGGAGAAAAAGTGCATGATAAACAGTATAAACGATGTGCGGCTACGTCTTACTGACAAAATAAGAAATGGACTATTCTATTCTTTAAAATCTTCCGAAAGACTCGCGCGAGATTCCGCCCTGGAGCGTCAAACAGTCCAAATTTATCCACGTCTACTGACGCCATTAGGAGAATCTATAAATGAAGAAACACTTTAAAAAACTAACATTGAAAATAAATAGGATAGAAAAGCCGCCCACCTTACGACCAGTCGAAGTCCAGGAAAGAAGCATCAACAACTCAAACTTCTCTTTAAAATAGAGGTATCCCAGAAGTACAATAAAGGTACAAAAAAATACTGGTTAACGCTCGCTTCTCTTGAAGGCACGTGGGATGCCCAATTTCCCCCTTTTTTCGTAGGAAATCTGGATGTGTCTTCTGCACTGTCGCAGTGTCATGGCAAATAGAGGGAGATTACGGGACCCTTATGCCCAAGATATTTTGATAGTGGTGCTGCGGCAAATCCAAGGCGGTGAAATTTGAATCGGAATAGGTACAGGATTTGGAATGTAGGATTCTCATTCACATTCCACTCTCGGTAAACAACCTACGGTTGCGCCTGAACCTGCGCGACTTCAACCCGCCTGACGTCCTCGTCGCTTGCACCGATGTTTCTCGGCTTCACAACGTTTTCCTTCAAGAGGAGACGAGCTGTTTACAAATATAAATAAACAAACAAAATACAGTAATTTTCAGGTAAAACCTGCAACATTATAGAGTTGTATGTCTTTCCATAAAATACCTTTTAAACCTTTTTGTGTATAAGAATATCGTAAATTGTATGGAAGTATTAGCAAAGATAGCATTAAATTTTGTTGTTGAAAACAAGGTATGTTATCATCTTTTCAACGTCAGTAAATATAAACATCTGTCCGCATTTCTAAATGCCTCAAACTCGTGAAATAAATAAACTTTACGAAGGAATAAGATTATAAAAATAAGAATTATTCTCAACACAGTTTACAAATATAACAATTATAATTTTCAAAATGTAGTTTCTTTGTCCTACGATTATATCTCACGTTTTCCAATTTCTGGGTGTCTTCAGAAAAATCAAATCAAATCATAGGTGTAGATAAATAAAGTGGATGCACTGTGATCCTCGTAAAGAACTTAGAATACAATTACGATATTACCTAATATAATTATTTCGTTTTTTCAATACATTTATAGTATTTCTATCTCTAATCGTGTACAGGAAGCCCCTTTTTCTTGTTGCGAATTGTTTTTCAAAACTTAAAGAATCAATTTTGATGAAACTATAATCATTGTCGTAATTGTCTTCGTGTCTGAAATTTTCCGCGTTATCTACACTTTCATTAGTATCATTAATATTAAATTGAGCCTACCGCGATCAAAACGGGACACGCTCGAAATGCCTTGGTTTCAGTTGGCCTCTTGGTTATTCTTGTTCTTGAATTTTTCAAGTCTTATTTCAATTTGTTTGAATTAAGATATGATTCAAAAAAGTGGAAAATCCGATTTGAAAAAATCAAAAACGAGAATAAGCAAGAGGCCAACTGAAATCAAGGCATCTCGAATATTTTGAGCGTGTGCATAAGATGTTTGAGATATACCTAGTTGTACCCAGATGTATTGGTTGTCAATACGCGTATTTCACGGCGTCATTTCTATTCTTATAGCAGTAGTCTCTACAGAGGCTAAGTTACCCACTAATGTAGAGCTGCGATCGCATGATGACGAGCATTGCGGGCCCGCTTTCTCATCCTGACCAATCGCCGATACTGAGGTTCCGAATATCTGCATCATACAGCTACTTTTTTTTGTACATGCCCTGACAAATTCACGCCTTCATCTAGAGACTTCAGAGAAAAAACTGAAGGTAAATCTTATTGCAACTAAATTTGTAGGGAGTAAACTATCTCTTGTTAGCACAAATGACCGTCTTGGAAATTGCACGCCACAAGCTTCCATTGCTCCAGTGAAGTTAGCTGACGGGAAATCAAGCAGACGAATCGGATAAGTTCGACTTCATAAAGAACGTCGTGCTGAATTATAAGATCTGTCAAAGTTACTTACAGGTTTGGGGTAAAAGTGGAAAAAAGCCAGGTGTCAGGGCCATGACTTACTGCACGTGCGATTGCAGAAGAATCGCGCCAGAATTGCAGAAGTTTCTGCAATTGGATGTGAATGTAAGTGAGAATGTAATGTTTTCTGTATCGACCTAACATGAAGAGATACTTTTTAGGGAATTTAGAATGATCGATTTACCTTCATATTCTAAATAATGTTTTTGACCTTCATATTACCTCTAGAGGTCTCTGGGAACCATCGGTAAAAATATATCCGAACCTAGAATATCCTGCTATTTCAGAATTTTAGGTACAAAATATGATATCTCTCGAATCAACGAAGTTGACCTTGAAATGACCTTGATCCAAACGTGTAGGAATCATAGGGATCACAGATTCGTGAGCAACGCACCCGAAAACGTATAGTCAACTTGGTTTGGTCGGACGACTTTTCGATTTCATTTTGTGGTCCTGTGTAATCTGACAGTCACCAATTCTTGAATTCTAAACAACAGTAACGTATTACTCCGGCAAAATATATTCCAACAGAAACGAATTAAAATTACCTACTATCTTCTGGAATGCTTCAGACTCTGGAAGATCCCACTATGACCGGAGGAACGCCAGAGGTACGAACAACTGTCTGTTGTCTCTTTTTTTACAGCAATATAAATAAGTAAATATTTTCATGATGTAAAGATTTAGAAACACCAAATCAAACCAATCTTCGACCGACAATGCAATAATAAATTGTAAAAATTATTTCTTCTGTATTACGGTCACGCAAAAATAAAAACAAAGTAGAGCTATCACTTCAACTCCATTTATTTTTATAACAAAATTAAAACTTCGAAGACGTTTCGGCATCACTGCGTGCCTTTTTCAGAGTATCTCAATAATTATTATAATAAGCTAATATATAATAAAAATAAATATAGATAGTTCAAAGAAGTTATTATTTAGGAGTACAAAATATTTTTAAAAAATAATATCTTAGTTTAAAACGATTTGTAAGCGAAACAACAATCATTCCAATTTTGGAGTCGATACGTGTCAATTTTTGGTGTCATATTTAAAATAATTTATACATTATTATAAGTTTAAAAAAAGTAAGACTCCAAACAATTGTTGAAGATGAGTAAAGGAAAAGGCCTCATGAAATTGAAGAGGCTTTTTTCAGCGTAAAAACTACATTATGAACGATTTTGAAACTATTCTAAGTGTTTTGGAACAACGACGAACATATGACTAGGAGATAAATAAGGCGGTAAATCGTTGATGAAGATAAAGGCAGTATATAAAGTGAAATACAATGATTGGCCAAGTTTCCATAGAATTACTTATAAGGAAGCTCGAACTTAAATTAAATTGAAATTTTAAAAATTTAAAGAAACATTCTTTTGTAACTAAACTAAGATGACATTAATTAATTGTGCTTTGGTATATTTTATTAATATTTAAAATTGCATTTTGTAAATGCACAGAAATATTTCGAAATTTCTTTATGAATATAGATTCAATAATACGCCTTTGATTAAATAACTCCAGACAAATTTTCAATGCTATCCCTATCTTTTTTCTTTAGTTAATAGTTATCTAAACTGTTAGTGCTTGTGCAATAAACACTTATTTTAAATTTTTTTAAGGAATTTCGTAGACTTTCAGAGAGACCTTATACGAGGGTGGATTGATAAGTTTCCGGCCTGACCAAGAAAAACAACGTTTTTAAGAATTTTTTTTTTTATTTCTCAACATAATCTCCTCCAA
>NC_046665.1:18042574-18053812 GCF_010883055.1 Belonocnema kinseyi | reverse complement strand
CTATCTAAGGATGGTACTATAGAACGCCACCTCAAGGTAGGCCTAGTGGCGCCATCTCTTGGTCAGGCCGGAAACTTATCAATCCACCCTCGTATATACAGTAACATAACTTTTAATGTAAATTTCATGCACACGCTCAGTGATAATGTCATTAATCAACGGAAGAGGATAGTTGTTAGATACTAATGATGTTTTTAGTGGATTTAAATTTTCTTTTTTATAGTGCACGTCACTCAATTTGACACATCTATCAACTAAACCTTTGATTAAACCGATTTTATGACAAAATAAATTATGTGAATTGTAATAGAGATATCTCCCAGATCAAGACGGTTTTTTTGTACTAGTTAGTTAGTAAAGAACCATTTGAAGCTTTAATTATTTGTAAATCAAGGTAGTTTATAACATTCTTTATTTCGATTTCATGAGTGAATTTTATGCTCTCCTCTATACTGTTAAACACGTTTACAAGAAGGTCAATTTTATCGGAAGGAATAATTGCTACGATATCGTCGATATATCTTTTATACAAGATGGGTGTGAAATTTAATAAATTGAGAGCCTTTTTTTCCACATCTTGTAAAACTAAATCAGAAACTACCGGAGATAAGGGTGAACCCATGGAACAACCTGATATCTGTTTATAGAATTTATTATTGAAAGAGAAAACAGTGCCATTGAAAACAGTTCTAGTGGCTATTAATAGTTCATTCTTAGTTATTTTTGTTAAATTATGATTTAAGATAAGCTTTTCTTCGATAAATTCTAAAGCAAGATCAAGCGGAATGCTATTAAAAATCGACACAACATCTAAGAAAACTATTGAGTGAATTTTAGGCACAATAATGTTTTTTAGGATATCTTTAAGTTCCCAACTATTTTTTAAAAAAGAACTAGTGTTTTATAAAACTGGTTTGAAAATATTAAAAATGGATTTGGATAAATGTTAAGTAGGAGAACCAACTGTAGAAACAATTAATCTCCAATTTAATTCAGGCTTATATACTTTGGAAGAGCATAAGCTTTTGCCACAACACTATTGTGAGTTTTTAACCGGTATGGACATTGATCATTAATCAATCTTTTTTCTCCCATCTAATGCCTAGGTCATTACATTTATTTTCTAATGTTGGAGCCATACTTGTTTTTATATTTTTATATAGAATATTATTCTTAAGAATATTTTTAACAGTTTTATTGAAGTCATCTCTATTAGCTGCAACGATTTGTTTTCCCTTTGCTGCTTTTACAAAAATTAAATCTTGATGTTCTTTTTGAAAATTTTCAACTAACTTGACTGATTTTTCTAAATTTTTAAATTTATTTATGTTTTTATGATTTGAAACTACTTGAGTAACAGTTTTTCGAATATTAAATTTTACATCCTCTTTCTTAATATTTTTTATAGAATTTTCAATATTTGCAATCAAATTATTAACAGGTATTTTATTCACATTTAAAGAAACATTGAAATTGCTATCCAAAGCTAAAATTTCGCCAACCTCATCAGGAATTTCAAGATTTGGTCAATTTTTGAAACATCTATTTAATCTAAAATCTTTAATATCGCTATTGAAAATTAAAGACCTACTCTTCAGTAAATTAAACTTTTTGATACGATCTTCACATTTTATATATTTTGAGTTTTTGAGACTTAACTCTTGTGAGTCAAAAAACTTATTAATAGAGTCATCAGATATAACTCTCAATAAACGATGTTTTAAGTAACTTGAATAATGACTTAATTTTTGAATATTTATTACTAAGTTTTCAATTTCTAATCGTAGACATTTTGTTTGAAAGTTAAATTTAGTTTTTTGAAATTTAGAATTTAAATTATAATTTAAATTGTGTATATTATACGTGTTTAAGTGTTGTTGAATATGTCCAGGTATTAAGGCAACATTTCTACACCTGAATAAAAAAGTACATTATTCTTTTAGAATAACTAATCTTCTGTTGGTATGCATCCAATTTCCAATTTGTTTTCTTGTGGTATCTCCATACTTCGCACAGATGTAAGATAAATAACCCATGGTAACCAGAACGTTGCTGACTGTCTGTATGATGTAAAGATTTGGAAACACCAAATCAAACCCATCTTCGACCGACAATGCAATAATGAATTGTAGAAAATTATTTCTTCTGTCCTACGGTCACGAAAAATAAAGACAAATTAGAGCTATCATTTCAACTCCATTTATTTTTAGAACAAAATTAAAACTTCGACGATGTTTCTGCATCACTGCGTGTCTTTTTCAGAGAATCTAAATAATAATTATAATAAGCTAATACAAAATAAATATAAATAGTTAAAAAAAGTTATTATTTATGAGTAAAAAATATTTTTTTTTAATAATATCTTAGTTTAAAACGATTTGTAAGCGAAACAAAAATCATTCCAATTTTGGTGTCAATACGTGTCATTATTTGGTGTCATATTTAAAATAATTTATACGTTATTATAGGTTTAAAATAAAGTAAGACGAAGTTTTTATTTTGTTCTAAAAATAGGTGGAGTTGAAATGATAGCTCTAATTTGTTTTTATTTTGCCGTGATCGAAGGTAGAAGAAATAATTTTCTACAATTAATTACATATTTTCAACAAGAACTCTTAGCCTCGACTATCAAAGTCTCTAGCGTATATCTCGGTATGCATATCTGAACCATAGTTGAGACTTCTACCGGACTACTACCGACTACTAGTGAATTTGAGAATGATTCCCATGTTGGATTCAAGTCAGCTTACGGTGGCAGTCAGTAATATACACAGTGCACATATCGACCTATTACGAATGGCAATGACGCGAGAAGTATAGAGAAACAGACCAATATCACCATTATCGTCATTTACTTCTGTAGCCTCATAATAACAAAATACGATTCAAGACACCAGAAATATCTTCATCGTATTTGCGAGGGTAGCACAACAAAGTGAATAGAGCAATCCAAAATGAATCATTGTGATGCAGCCTACTTAAAAGACTACACGGAGAGATAAATTGGCCTCTTAACCTCCCGAGGCTAGTGGCGCTAGTTGCTTATGGCGCTTGGCTTTCTTACTTACCACAAATTGGCCAATGGCGCTCTAGGCGAGAGTCAGCGGTCTACGCTCTTGCGTAACTGGTAGTGTGGTTTGCCCACTACTTGGATGCTGAGAGTCCAACTCGCCTAGAATGAAAGATTAATGCGGTGCGGTCATGATGCGGGCATAAGTAATATAAGTATAGGTGCCAATGCCGGTCGGAATTGAGAGTTACTCCGAGCTGGAAGCCTGGAGTCCAACCAAAGATGAGTTGAGAGATTGCTCATGTAATGGAATAAGAGACACCGTCAAAATCCGACTGCTGAAAGTGCCCTCTTGGTTTGTGGGTCAACTCCTCGGAGTTACTTCGCAGTTTTCGGCATTTTTCAGACGTTCCGCGTCGGTAATTGCTTAAGTTAGAGAATTTTAAAAATGAGTTACCACCGCAGTTACAATTACACGAGTTACCATAAATGTAAATGATGTACTGCATATTTATTTACCACTCGAATATTAAGTGTTTATTGTATAATTATTCTAATGATTCACAATTATTAGTGAGTAGTTATATAATGAAAACTAATTATTTATTTTTAAAATTAAAATTTTAAATATATCGTTTCATAGCTATTTATATGCTATAAATCATAAATTATAACTTATAATTTTATTACATTATCGGAAAAAGTTTTATGTTCACCTATTTTTTAATGACTGATAAGTTTTATTTATTTTAATTATGACAGAGCTAAACATTTTTCTCTTCAAAATTTGAATGCTATCAAAGTTCAAAATTCTGTATAAAATCAAGCAGACGATAAAGCCAATTTATACATTTTATAAAGAATTTTGAGATTTCTTTAGAAACAAAAAAATAGTATATTGTCAATTATAATGCCTTAAATTGGTATCTGAAACGCTAAAATTAAGTAACTATTATAACATATGTTTATCAGTTACAGATTGTATTAATTAATATACAGTTTGTAGCTAAAATGCATATATAGAGGAGAGTATCCAAATATGAGATATATTTGATATATTGATATATTTGAGATATACAACTGAATTTGAAAGTAATATAGGTCATTTTAAAGGAAATTTAGTTTTTCATAAGAAGATCAAATAAAAAATTTTATTACAAAATTTGTTTTAAGCTGAAAATACAAAAAACGTAAAAAAGTGCTTTTTCCAAATTCGTCAAACTATTCTCATAATATGAGATACCCCAGGAAATAGCTAACAAAATGCAAAATAAAGTATTATTTTGAATGAAAAACTTCATTCTATGTTTCCGAAGTATAACTGTACTGCTATTTAGATATATTAAGTTTTTTCAGTAGTCACAAACACTTTTGCAACAAATTTCCCCCGCGCAGCCACAGTGTTATAAAAACCACAGGTATCTCATATTATGAGCCCCACACCGTGCAACTATGCACTTACTATGCCTGACCTATACAATGAAACACTTCAACACCATCGATATTTTCCTATTTAGTTGTTCAATCCCCATCACTTAGGACAAACTTTACTGCTAATTACATATTTAATGAATAATAAATAGGGTTTAAAGAATTCCCTTCCAAGAACTCCACCACCATCGATTTCACAAAAAGTTCGCCTATAATCATTAGAATTAGAAGCCCAATGAAAAATGGACTATACCACGAAATTACTCTTTCTTCAAGGGCTACAAGTTAGTGATAGAACCAACAGAGTGGGTCTCTTAGTTTAGCTGATACCCCGTTTTCTCATATTACGAGAATATCTCATATTCGAGTACTCTCCTCTACTTTTACAGTTTTTTAGTGTTTTAAAACGAAATTTAAGGTATGATTTATATATATATATTTGAAAAAAAATACTTTCAAGAACTTCATTGTTTATTATCAGTGGCTTTGTTTGTCAGGCAAAAGATTAGTTTGATAAAAATGCTTTATCATTTCACAATGTTACAAACTTTTTATTCAGAGCTTTTTTACAACATTATTTTTAATTGTATTATTTAAATGATTGATGGCTCTTTTGCCTTGAAATTAGAATCGCATATTTTAGAAAATATAAGTAATATACACACACAAAATACTACCTTAAAGTGTACAGTTATTCAAATAAAATAGAAGAAAACAGTAATATAAGTACTAAATATTTTAATGTAACATACACGATTGCAAATTGCTAAATATTAAAATGGAATCGGTTCTACAACATAGTCTTAAGTTTGCGAGATATAGGACCCATATTTATGCAAGGCCTTTTAAGTTTGAACCCCTCAATTACTTGCGGGGAAAACCTAGAAAGCATTCTTCTGGAATTAAGTAAGAACCGTATATATCTTTGCCTATAGTCCGTATACCTGTTTGAACCTAATAAATTTTGAAAATTTTCCTCCTTTTATGGTCCACTTCTGTTGTAAGAATACTCGGTATAAATGGCTGCGTAGTTGTGAGTCCAAAATTACGAGAATAGAATTAGCACCTTATTACGGTTAAAACACTGTTTAAAAAAACGTAATTGTTTAAGTTTTGTAATTTTACATGAAAAAAAACATTCATTTTTTTAAAAAGGCGAATTTTAAACGACAAATAGTTCAATTGACAAACAAACAAGAATGGAATAAATGGAATAGTTGAATTGCCAGTTTAAAAATATTAATATTTTCAACAAAAAAAATGAATTTTCAACAGAATGCATAAATTTTTAACAGCTTATCTTGAAGAAGTTAAAAGATAAATTTTCAAACAAACATGAAATAGCTGAATTTTCAAATAAAAACATTAATTTCCAACAATATAATTTATTTTGTATCCAAAGAGCTGAATATACTACTAAAATCGTAATGTTTTGACCAAAAAGATTTATTCTTAGTTCAAAAAATTAATTTAAAATTAGAAAAAAACGGGTTTTCAACCAAATAGATGAATTTCAACTAAAATGATCAATGTTTTCAACGACAAAAATCAAGTTTCAACAAACCCCTTCAACTATCAACTTGCAAAATTCTTTAATTTTCGCCTGCTAAATATTTCAATGTATACAGTTTTAAGTATTCCTTAAAAATTGTTGAATTTCACATTACATTTTAAAATTAATTCTTTAACTAAGCATTGGTTTTAATGATTTTTTCAACTATAAAATGTTATTATAATAAATAAAATTTTTAAATTTATTATCTTCAGTTTTTAGAACAATAATACTTTGATAATAATAATATGAATAATTATACCTAATTATTTTAATATATATTATTTAAATTTCAAATTATTATTATTATTATTATTATTATGTTTTCTTAACAGATTAGGAGTTTATATAATAATAATTCAAGCATAATTTTCAAATTCAATGTACAATTTTATAGTATAATTTTCTGTTAAAAAAATTAAGAAAAAAACAAAGATATAGAGGGCGCCTGAACAATGTTACGGGATATCCTTGTTAGATGTACGATCGAAGTGCGTGGTACCGCAGTTCTAGGAAGAATGTCTGGTGATGCGTGGTGGAATGATGAAATTCAGACTACCCAAAAAGCAAAAAGAAAAGCGTACAAGTAAGGGTACGTGGGTTAGCGTTCGCAGATGATAAGGTTGTTATGGCAGAGTCTATCGAAGACTTACAAAGATTGTTGAATAAACTAGATGCAAGCATGAAGAGCATGGGCCTTAAAATTAACGCAAATAAAACAAAAACTATGGTGTTCGAAGTAGAGAGTGAGAAAACACTATGCAATATTTTATTAAATGATGAGAGAATTGAACAAGTTGATAAGTTCGTATACCTTGGTTGCTTATTTACTAGGGACGGGAAGATAGATGAGGAATTAGATAGACGAATAAATCAAGGTAGCAAGATTATTGGTAGAGCAGTTCCCCTTATCGGAAGTAAAAATATATCAAATAAAGCTAAAATGGCAATACATAATTCTATATTTGTACCGACTGTACTATACGGTAGCGAGACATGGACTTATCAAGAAAAAGATAAGAGTAAAATTAACGCAATTGACATGAGATTCATGCGCATAATATGCGGGAAAACCCTGATGGACAAAGTAAGTAACGAGATAATTCTAAAAGAATGTGGTGCAGAAGTGACGCTAGTAGACACATGTGAAAGAAATCGGATAAGATGGTTCGGAAATGTTGAGAGAACAGCAAATGAACGACTAACGAAACAAGTGTATCAAAGTAAAGTAAATGGCAGCGTGCCCAGAGGTAGACCGCGGAAAGAATGGTTAGAATGTGTGAATGAGACCTTCGTTAGAAGAGACATAAGAAGTCACAGAAACAGGAGAGCCTGCATGAAAAAATGCATGAACATAAAAGAATCTAGAGAAGTATGCCAGGATAGGAAAGTATGGCGGCAAATGGTTAATAAAAAGAGTGTCAGTAGAGTGAATGACGCCTGAAACAAAAGACCTTGGCCACTAATGGACCCAATTGGGGAACCTTACATAACGACTCTGTGAGGTTCTTCTCTTGGGGTGACTGCTAGAGAGATTGATCAGCAACCTGGGTCGGAGAATTCTGGATCAATCTGAAAAATCTCTATTCCTTCCACACACTACTTCTTTCCCCTACCGAGTGAGTCACGCCTACCTCGAAAGGGAAATGGCTTAATGGTGTAATAATAAAAAAAAAAGAGAAAAATGTTCTCAGCAAGTATGCATCGCTGGAAATAAACTTTTTGAAAAATCATTTTCGAAGCAACGTTTTTTGGCTTCTGACATTGGTTTTATTAAAAAAGGGATAAGTGCATTTTTCACTTAATTTTTACGTACAGAAAGTTTTCTTTTGATTTTGATTAAAAAATTGAATACGTATATTTAATATCATATATACATACATACATAAATACATACATATATATGTATATATACATATATAATAATAATTACATAAATTTCATACATTTCTTCTAATATTTAAAAAAGTTCTATTTGTTCCCACAATTTTCATTTGCTCAAGCAGTTATTTTTCGAAAACTATTAAATAGAAGACATATAATTAATTACAATTACGAAAGTATTTTTGGGAAAGTAATTATTTAAACAAATTATATTTGTTTAAAGAATTAAAGAGTAGTAAATTTTTTCTTTCTATACGCTATAAAGTCAGAAACATAAAGCTATGTGTTCTCTTTTATTGCGATTTTTTGAGTTACCGAAAAAAGACTGCTTTAGAAAATAAATATTGTTTAAAGAAAAAAAAATGATTAAACAATAAAATAAATGTGTCAAAATTATATAATTATTTAACAGAAAGTAGCATATGATACCAATTTGAATAAAATTGGAAATCTTTGGCATAATTGAAAAAAATTTTAAAATAAACAATAATTAATTGTTCAAATAATTACGTAATGCTTTTAGAAAAATTTACTACTTTAAACAATGACCAAATATTACATTTCAATAAGAAAATAAGATCATTTTTAAAATTTCTGGGGAATAAATTATTGTTTAAACAATTAACATTTGTTTAAACAATTAAAAATTGTTTTAAAAGTCATAATAAATATTAAAATTGTATATAAATGATTATTTTATTTTACACAATGCAATTTTAAACTTTTTAATTTCAACTAGTTCATTTAAAATAAAGGCCAGATTTTAAGGCGTGCAAGCCGTGCGGTTGCACAGAGCGCCATGGTTGAGGGGGAGGGAGCATGCGATTTTACTCCCTGCCTTCCTCGACCTGTGTTTTCAGGTTTCTGGAAAGGTGAAAACTTGGTACCTGTTTGTCCAAGTCTAGTCTTAAGATCCGTCATAGCTTTTTCACTTATCCATTCAAAGATCTGAACTAAGATTGTCTTTCGATGATCATTTCTTACGATACTTTGTAAATTTATAATAATTATTAATCATTTAAACAATTTTCATAAACATATTGAGAGGTGCGGTATTTTTCAATTAATAAACACAATTTGTTTACGAAGTTAACTATGATTATCTTTGCTATGACTCTTGCCTAAGGTATTTGTTAAATCTACAAGAATAGTTAATTATTTAAAGAACTTTCATAAGAAATTCAGAATTTGTATATTTTTCAAACGAATAAGGTCAGTTCTTTTTACAAATTTAATTAAGAACGTCTTTCCGATTAATTATTATAATCGCATTTTCAATATTTATTATTTAAACGACTTTCATGAGCAAATTAAGAGTTTGGGCATTTTTGAAAGAATAGACCTAATTTCTTTACGGAATCAACAAAGAGTATATTTCCAATCACATTTTCCTACGACACCTTGTAAATTTACAATAATGATTTATTATACAAATAAATTTCATAATTAAATTCGGAACTTAACTTTTTTTAGATTTTGAACCATTTGAACATTTTAAACACATTAATTTTTATAAGAAAATGTATGTACTATATATTTAATAACAATTAAAAAAGAAATTAAAACTCTATAATGGTAAAAACTTTCATTTTCATTAGTTTCAGTAAGTATCTATTTTTATTAATTTCATAAAGGAATTTCATAATCTCTTCAGTTAAATATTTTGCTTCATCAAGATTTTATGTGGTATATTTTCTCTTGCAATACTTTTCTCCATATATTTTACTATGATCAATCAGTCGAAGATATAACCAGTATTATTATCACTTATTATGATATGATTTTTTATGTTTAAATCCACGCTGGAACAGAAGTCTCTCAACTTTACATTCTATACGCATTTGAAATTTGTTCTTTACTAAGGCGGGCCTAAAATCAGGGCATTAATTTGAGTACAATTAAATTACAATGCGGCTACATACGAGGTTATTGGAAGTACTCGCATTTGCCTAAACATTTGATAAAAATGTTTAGTGTTGGACAATCATTTATTCTGCATCGTGAGAGGGTACCCACGCGAATCTGTGTACAAATAGACGTTATTAAAGTAAAAATGATTATTGTGGTATTTTATTGAATTTTATTTTTAAATAAAATAATTGCAAGCAAAGTAGTGATTCCCGCGCCGAGCGCGCGTATGAGCTTTTCTTTTGGTTGAAAATTCGTCTTTTTGGTAGATAGTTCGTCTTGTTGATTGACAATTAATCTTTTTAGTTAAAAATTCAAATGCTTTTTCCTTGAAAATTCATGTATTTTGTTAACAATTCGCCTTGTTGGTCGATAGAATGATTTATTTAACTGAAAATTCAACTAAACGCAGTTGATAATGAAGCTATTTTGTTGAAAGTTTTAAAAAAATTAACGAATCCAGTTGAATAATCCTTCAATTCAGTAGAAAATTCATCACGTTGATTAAAAATTTGACTGTTTGTTGAAAATTATTTTTTAACTGAAAATGCAACTATTTCATTTTTAGTTTAAAATTTACATTTTTCATTTGCAATGAAACTATTTGAATGAAAATCGTCCTTTCTGAGTTGAACATTCCTGTATTTTGTTGAAAATTCATCTTCTTTGTACTTTCTAAATCTGAATCAGTATACGAAGTGTGTTCAAAAAAAAGGTCTCTTTATGGTTTTCTCAAAAAATATTTATTTATTCCTCAATATTTATGTTTTCCCCTTGAAAGTAATCCTCCTCAGATATAATACACTTATGCAAACGCTTTTTCCAATCATCGAAGCACTTCTGATAATCATTTTGTGGTATAGCCTTGAGTTATTTCAGCGATGCAGTTTTTATCTCCTCAATCGTTGAAAATCGATGTCCTTTCATGGGTCTCTTCAGTTTTGGGAAAAGAAAAAAGTCACTGGGGGCCAAATCCGGTGAATATGGAGGCTGAGGCATGACTGTGGTGCTGTTTTTGGTCAGAAAATCTTTCACAAGCAACGATGAATGAGCAGGTGCATTATCGTGATGCAAAAGCCACGAATTGTTTTTCCAAATTTCCGGACGTTTTTTGCAAAAAGATAGCATGGCATGAGCCAACCGATATGCCAACATCTTCAGCAACTTCTCTGATAGTAATTCGGGGATTTTTCAACACCATTTCTTCCACTGCTTGAACGTTTTCATCTGTTGTTGACGTGCTGGGACGTCCAGGGCGACGTTCGTCTTCGACATCCTCTCGGCCTTCTTGGAACAGCTTGTACCACTTATACACATTTTTCTTACTCAGAGTAGACTCACTATATGCAAATGTCAACATTTCAAGAGTTTTAGAGCACTGGATTCCATTTTTCACACAAAATTTAATGCAAACTCTTTGCTCTATTTTTTTCGAAAGAAGAAAATCGCCGAG
>NC_046665.1:18036514-18042474 GCF_010883055.1 Belonocnema kinseyi | reverse complement strand
CGAGACTCTTCCAGAGTGCGAGGCGGGAATCGAACCCGCAAGCCGAAGGAGTGGGTCCAAAGCCTACGCTTTAGCCCCCACGACCATCGTCCCACTCTTAGAGAACTGGTAATCTGTTAGGTAATTTAAGTACGGCTCTGCAATATAAGAAACGCAGTTTTTTCTTTTTCTCATATTCTCTAATAGTTTCTGCTTTTACAAGGAAGGATCCTATCAGTTGTAGGTGGACCAAACGATTTTGGAGGCCGATAGAATTTTCTTCAAGGATTGAAATATTTTAGTATTATACCATTCGCAATTAAGCCATTTTTTGCCTTTGGTGGTGTAGCCGTGACTCACTGACCGTGGAAGGGAGTAATGTGAGGAAAGGGGTGTAGATCTTTAAGAGTTAAGATTGATCTAGAATAATTCTCGATTTTTACATTCTCGTCAGAGAAGGTATTAGATTTATGTAAAATTTGTTCCCCCAGTTTTTGTCAATTGTCCGCGTTTTTAGGCCCCCTGAATCCGAAAAACAGGTTTTTTTTTATTGTGTTTGACGCCTAATTAACAATTAGGTTTCTTTTGCGCATATAAAATATAATTTAAAATACTGATGCGTACACGCCTCGCTTGAATAAATACAATTTTGTATGCCAGATCTTGAATTTTTCTTAATTTCATTATGCACATTAATGTAACATTTATCTAAACCTTGAAATAAAAAACGTGATAAATGAAATTCTGTCGAAAATTCGGATCAAACTTAAATAGAACAATTTCATTTTACCTTCATCGCGAAATACCTTAAAAATGCATCTTTGACGTTTCATTAATATTTAAAAAATATTATAAGTACATTGTTGGATGAATTCAAATTTTAATAATGAGAATAATAACTGTTAAATTCCAAACAATTGTATGTTGATTAAAAAATTTCCATTCATTTACATTGAATTTATCGGAAAGTTCTTCCTTTGAAAATAACAACTTCTGCAAATCATAATAAACGTGTTAAGAAAATTCAATAAGAACAGAAATAAATATTGAAGTCCACCCCCCCCCCCCCCCCCCCCCCCCCCCCCCCCCCCCCCCCATCATGGAATACTCATCCTCAGTAATCTACGGAGAGTTCTAGACTCCTAGAGACTTCCCGCCTATATTTCTACTTTTTACAACCACAGGCCTGACTGTTTCAAAGGATAGTTTCCCAAAAGATGAATGGGCTAGCTGCATTACAGATTAGAGTCCCAAATATTTTCTACGCCACAGGCGTACACTTGTCAAATCTTACAAGGAGTCGTCCCACCGTACAGTGGTCTGGAATAGGAATTTACTGTTTATAATTGCCCACAGGTCGTATTTCTTAACCGAATTGAAAGTTTTTATTTAGAAATTCTCAGAAATTAATTTTTAAGAGAATTGTGGTTTGCTTTTTTAAAATTTTTTGCACAGAGCAACAATATATAAACAAATATAGTGACAAAATTGACTATTTTAGCTTTGTGAATTTTTATCTCAAGAAAAAATACAGATAGAAACTCACTATCAGCCGGAATTATTGCACATGCATTCATAGAACATAATTAATTTTAATAATATTTAACTTAATTATTATAAAAAATTTCTATAAACTAATTCTTTATAAACGAGTTTTTCTAATAGCTGAATTGATTTTTCTGAACAAAAGTGATTCACAATTGTCTTTAAAGCCATTTATATACTTTAAGCTTTATGAAAGATAAACAATATATATAATCGGCCGTTTCCTCGTAGAAAAAAATGTTTTTTTCTTCAATAATTATTAGAGTGACATATATTGCGGTGACCACCGAACGAAATTAAATAAAGAATAATTTATATGATTGTTATAAACACTTTTTTTTAATAAAACTATGATTTATTTTTTACATGCAAAAAGGACGGTTTGCTACTGAAATTATCCGACAATAAACTAACATTGATTCCAAAATTGGATATGGGACATTAAATAATAATTTGCGTAATTGTTAATAACAATTTCTGTAGCAAACTGTACATAGCAATAACGCTGTACTTGCGTTTTTAGAAGTCACCTATCTTTCATTTGTTTTATACAGCTTCCTGAAATATAAATGAGGAACAAGTGAAAATAAGGTGCAATAACGCTGTACTTGCGTATTCAGAAGTCACTTATCTTTCATTTGTTTTGTACGTAACTTCATGAAGAACAAATGAGGAAACAGCCGATTAGGAGACTTGTTCAAGTAAATTGTTATAAACAATCTATATTGTTTATGTTTGATAAAGCTTAAAGTATATAAATGGCTTGAAGACAATTGTAAATAACTTTTGTTCAGAAAAATCAATTCAGCTAGGAGAAAAACTCGTTTATAAAGAATTTGTTCATAGAAATGTTTATAAAAACAATATTTGTTAACTCATGCTAATTTTTTTGTTACAAATTATGACTTTTATGAAAAATATTAGCAACTAGCGTGAAGTAAACGATTTTTTCTACGATAAAAAAAATAAGAATAATTTGTTTATAAAAATTGTTTATAATAATTAAGTTAAATATTATTAAAATTAATTATGTTCTATGTATACATGTGCAATAATTTTGGCTGATAATGAGCTTCTATCTGTATTTTTTCTTGAGATAAAAATTCACAAAGATAAAATGGTCAATTTTGTCACTATATTTGTTTATATATTGTTGCTGTGTGAAAAAAATTTAAAAAAAGCAAACCACAATTCTCTTGAAAATTAATTGCTGAGCATTTCTAAAAAAAAAAAACTTTTAAATCGGTTAAGAAATACGACCTGTGGGCGATTATGAATAGTAAATTCCTATTCTAGACCACTGTACACCGTACTCCAGATGCGCTAGCGACTATTTACTTGCAAAATACCGACGTGTTTTACGCCTTTGGCATATTACAAATTTAGGATGGTTTATATTTATAGAGTCCAATGCCGTTTTCGAAGAACTAGCTTTTTTAAGAGTCTTAAGAGTCCATTAATATTTAACAAACAAACAAAAATAAACGTTTATAACAAAAAACGAATAGGGAATAGAAACTTTAAAATTACTCAATTTTATTATTTATTTGTCATGAAAATTATTCCGCTCTATTACAAATCTCTGAGATTATTTATTAGAAACTGGCAACGAGACTCTCTTAATTATTTTTTATAGTACGAAGAGTTATTATTTTATCTAAAAGTAGCTAATGCCAATTTCTTAATGAAGCTTTACATTCTTGATGTAATAATTACCATATGATTTTATTAAAAATGGTTAATGATCTAGCAGGTCAAAGTATGTCCATTAAAAAATGTGCACTAACTTATTTAAGTCCAATTGATTTTGACTTAAATTGACATTATTAAAAGCTGACATTATTAAAACTTAAAATGACATTATTAAAAGAACGGTTAAATGCCATAGAAATCGGAACAATTTTACAGGTTTCGCAAAGACTTTGCATAGATTTAGAAGATTTCAAAGATTTCGGGTCGATTTAAAAGACTGCATAAAGACTTCAATCATTTTAAAAAGATTTCATGAAGGTTTTATTAATTTAACAAACATCACCGAATATTTCAAAAGTATTTCAAATAACTTGCGAAGACTTTTAAATAATTTACAAAAATGTCAATGATTTCCCAAAGTTTTCAAAGATTTCAAAGATTTCGCCGAGATTTCAGATAGATTTGAAAAATTTCAGTTACCTTTCAAATATTTCACAATGATTTTTAGAGAATTTACCAGTATTTTACAAAGAATTAAATGATTTCCCAAAGAGTTCAAATATTTCAGAAAGATTTCAGATAGATTTCAAAGATTTAACCAAAGATTTCAATAATTGCCTAATGATTTTGCAAAGATTTTGAGAGAATTCACTAAGATTTTAGAAAGATTTCACAAAATTTTCAATAATTTCCTAATGACTTTAAAGATTTCACAAAGCTTACAAATGTTTCACGAAGATTTAAAATAGATTTCAAAGATTGAACAAATCATTCCAATGACGTCCTAATGATTTTACGAGGATTTCAAACATTTTGGAAAGATTTAGGATATGTTTAGAAGATTTCATAGATATTTCCATTATTTTACAAAGACTTCTATTATTTCACAAAGTTTTCAAAATTCTAAAAAAATTTAAACATTTTGAATAGATTTAAAAAAGTTATTTCCCGAAAGTTTCACGAAGAATTTACAAAGGTTGCAATAATATCTCAAAGATTTTATGAAGAATTTACAAAAATTTCAAATATTTCGCAAAGGTTTCGGATAAATATAAAAGAATTCGGAAAGGCTTCTATTATTCAAGAAAGAATTGAAAGGTTTCTATATCCTACGATCGGATGAGTTTAAGCAAAGATATTATTATCATTGGTTTAAGCATTTTATTTACGAGTAGGAAAATCAAGACTTTGGCCTTCCCTGGTCGATTTCTATGGGAGGCATTGGCCCCTGTGTCCCCTTGGCAAGGCTCCACCACCTCTAATGGACATTGGAATAGGAGGGGACTAGCCTCATGCTACCTAACTTGGGCGCGGGGATTGATCATAAGTTATAAGGGGGAGTGGACCATGTTGGATTGCAAAAGTAATAGAGGTTTAGCAATCCAAGATCTAGGTAGAACAACTCGCTCGTTATTTAGATCCGACAACGACATGCCTATTCTGCCGTGATTTGGAAAAACACCGTGAATTGCAAATCGGATAAAGTCATCTGAAGCAATTAACGGTAGGCGGCTCAAGGGCCTTATCCAAAATGCAGTTAACGGTGTTCTTCCAAATCAAGGCAGTATTTCTCTCCTATTCGTATGGACATATAAAATACTAAGATTTTTTAATTTTTTTACGATATTGACTAAGTTCTAATTGAATTTGCTTGAAATTTAGGAAAAATACATATATTAAAAGATTTTTGTATCAGAATCTCTGAAAAAATGACCAACTTCAATTTTAAAAATTAAATTAATTCAGAGTGATCAAAATTGTATAATGTAATTGAAAAATAATTTTTAATTGGAAGTCATTACAATTTTAATATTAAAAATTGGTCAAAGCTAAAGCTTTATTATCTAATGAAAATTATGTAAAATATTAATAATATTGATATTGAATAGCTTCTAATATATAGAATCTATTGAATTGAAGATCATACTCTAATTATTATTATATAAACTCCTTATCTTTAAAAACACAATAATGAATTTAAATTTAAATAACATGGATCAAAATAATTAGGTATAATTATTCACAGTATTAATTATAAATTAATAAATAATTATATTATTCTAAGAACTGGAGATAATAAATTAAAAATTATCTTTATTATGATAACATTTTCTAGTTGAGAAAATCATTAGAGCCAAAGCTTAGTTAAATAATTAATTTTAAAGGAGTAGATTTGATACATTTTTCTTAATTTATTATTTTATTATGTATTATTGTTACCAACTCCGATCAGGTAAGCCACCTTTCATTTTAGTTCCCGAAAAATAACAATAAAGTAACCAGGGCGCGCTTTTGGACCTTTAATTTTAGTTCCCGGAAGGCTAAGGCAAACAGGGCGCGCTGGGGTAAGTCGGTCGAAATCACATACACGGCCTAAGCAATCTCCCACCTCATCTCTGGTCCAACATTTGTTGTTTCTCCAAGTTCCAACACTGGCGCCCCCACGCTCTCAGTGAGAGACAGTGGGACCACTAGTCCGATAGTGCTTCCGTGGCGCATGCGGCTGGTAAGCTAGGAGGCCAATTTCTCTCTCCGTGTAACTTTGAAAAAAAGAATTTTATTGCCAATAAATGGCCAAATAATGCATTTGTTTATTACATTTACTTATAATTTTAACAAGAATAATCTTAGGAGAAATTTATGAAGCCAAAATTCCAGACATAGTTTAAATTGTATCCTTCCTTTGAGCGGTATATTGATGTGGATATGTCTCCTTTATATAAAGGCAAAATATTTGGATCATA
>NC_046665.1:18019781-18036414 GCF_010883055.1 Belonocnema kinseyi | reverse complement strand
AGGTGTCTGTAAAAACAGATATTTTAAATAAAATTCAATTCCATAGATCTAGTAATAAACTTCAACGTAAATAAAATACATATATGAATAAAAAAATTATTTACCTGAAACAAATCATCGACGACATGAGCACACAAACAACAGTCATGTTATGAACTGCGTGGACACTTTAGGGGGGAGGGGGAGGGAAAATTCCACGCTTGTCCACGAGGGGGGCTGAGGGGGAGGGCTAGAATCCACGTGGACACACATTTCCCTACATCTGTGAAAAATATACTGAAATGCGACAAGGCATACTCTAGGTATATTCGAACTTTTATATTGTGCTCGCGCACGATATCATTTTTATTCTTATTTTTGTTTTAATTATAATTTTTTCACGGCTTTTTCTTTGAAATTCAAATCATGTTTAAGCTCACATTCCTAAGCTAATCCGAATTTTTTCCGCAAATTCATCGCTCCTCTTGGACTTGTTGTAGTCCGAGAGCTCGTGACAATTCTATGGACATCATTTCAGTACTCACTATAATTTCAGATTCTTTTCTTTTCATAGTCAACAGTTCGAAATTCGTTGACTGACTAACAGCTGTTGGTGCATTTTGCAACAATTTATCGTTAAACTGGTAAAAAATTTAAGTGAAAAAACTTCATTATAGTACTCTTGAAACCCATTGGGAATGATTTTTTAGGTGCAAACAACGACCAAGAAGTTTGACTGGCAGCTCCTCAGTGGTGCCAAAGTTGACTGGCAGACTGTCAAAGTTGCCTAAAATTCGAGTGAAGAAGCGTCATTTTAATACTCTTGAAACCCATTGGGGATGATTTTTTAGGTGCAAATAACTAACAAAAATTTTGACTGGCAGCTCCTGAGTGGTGCCAAACTTTACTGGCAGGCCACGGAATGTTCATTAATTTAATATATATTGCATAAATTGCTCATTAATTTGATGAAAATCTTTTTCCTAATTCTAAAATATTATGAAAAGCATTGGATCTGCCTGTCTAACATAAAATGTATATTATTCGTCCACTGAATTCAATTGAACTGAAAATTTACTGAAAAAATCTTACGAATGAATTAGTAATAAAGATGATTATAAAAAATTAAAAAGATGATGAAACTATTTTAGTGAGACGAAACTTAATAGTTTCTTGAAAATAAGAGTGCGGCAACTTACCATTTTCACCTCTCATTCTGATTAATAGAAAAATTATGAAACAGTCTGAATAAAGATTAATTTCTCGCAAAACTGGTAATTGTCACTTATTGGGACGTATTTTGGGTCTCAATGAAAGGATTTCAACAAGGAGGAGGGAGGTGAATTTCTAAATTCATATCATATCAACAACAAAATTACCCGAAATAGTTAAATTTTACATAAAAATAATACCTTCTCTTAAAAATGCATAAGTCTTACATAACTTAATAAATCTTACATAACTTTGTTTGTGCGTGATCTCTAAAGAAGAGTTTGCCCACTGTGAAGCACAAAAAAAGTTGAAAAAGTTATAAAATTTAATTTCCCTAGCGGACTGAAGGAACTGAAAGGAGCCGCTACAAAGTACCCATCAAGACCCCACTGATTCCCCCTTCAGTTCCTTCTTAAAAAACTGAAAAACACAGCAAGATCAACTTCTAAATTGTTGAAATTTAGATTCTACGTTAAAAGTTCCATTAGAAACTCAGGAAATAATCGCAATACTTTTTTGCAGCGTTAAAAATTACAAAAATGTCAAAAAGTTCCGCTGAAGGTGACTTCAAACGGATCCATAATAGATTAAGTAGTATGTTGCGCGCGAAGTTTAAAAATAAAATTTAAAATGGGCAAATAAATGTAAATAAATACATTTAATAATTTATATGTCTATTTTCACACAAATCTAATACCTTATGCGATAAGAATAGTATTAAAAATTGAGAATTTAAACAAATTCTTTACCTTTAGTCCTGAAATCTCGTCTCGTAGCATCAAGAACACTGCTTGATTGCTCTCACTTGCATCGCAGCGTTGTTGTCTGAGTTTTTCACTGCGTAGCGCTAGCATCCGGAAAAAAATTCTTAAAGTTATCGACGAAACGCTTAATAACTGCTACTAAAAGAAGATGCACTTGAAGCCGCCTCCGACGCATGTATATGACAGTTATTTTGTTTTAAAAAGCTTTTAACGCGGCAAGGAAAAGTATTGCGATTACTTCGTGAGTTTCCAATGCAAATTTTAGCGTTTAATCCGAATTTCAATAATTTAAAACTTGATCTTTCTGTGAGGTGTTTAAGGGTACTTTGTAGAGGCTCCTTTCATTTCCTTCGGTCTGCCAGGGTTGTCTGATATTCGATGCAATCTTCTATACTCTTGTGTTCTAAAGAGAATTTTTTTTGCAGTTGCTGGTAAATTTCGCCAGAATATTACTGCTAGAAATATTTTTAATTTTAATATACACGTAATAGACTTTTGTATATTAAATATTAGAACTTGATATATAACATCGCTATTCAGAGAATATTTATATTCAATTTCATATACTGTATGTCAATCATTTGGTATATAAGTCATTTACATCCACTTTAAACAAATTTAAAAATAATTTTTGTACTAAATTTTAGTTACAAATAATAAAACATGTTTTGTCCTACTGGAACATAAATCGCACTGGTTCTCGAGTTTAAAAGTTAAATTAAGTGAATAGTTACGAAACATAACCTATAAGCAGATGTACAGATTTTAACATTCTTGCATAAACAGTGAATATTGAAAAATATTCAACATTTGTGAACAATATGCGAATAGAATTCCCTAAGGGAAAAATTCCAGACGAATTCCTTGTGCTATTTTCGGACGAGGAAAACACGAATAAATCCGCGATAATTTTTAGATTTCTCAACGAAGACAGCGAGTCATATGCACGTGCGTGAGACCTTGCTTCAACATCTGAGAAATGGGGCCAACCAATTTTAGATTCTAAGAAATACAAGTTTGTAGTTTTATAAGTAATCAAACATCGTCACCGTACTAATTTCAAGTATATTTAGTTGACTAAATATGTACGAGCGATATGAAAATATAAACTCAACGTCGTAATATCGCGCATATGAATTCAATATTTTGCCATTGACCATTTAGATATATATATTTTTTTCTTTAAATGTGTAAACTATAAATTTCTTTATATAATTAAGTTATGAAATTAACACACATCCACAAGTAATAATTCCAAGTTACCCTGAGTATGGGAACAATTTGTCCAAGAAAAGAAAACAAAATTTGAAAATTTGCGCCTCCACGAGACGTTAAAAAGGCTAAGTTATAAGACCTACATTATTTTTGTGACCAGTCACAGAAGTGCCTTTCAGCCTTTCACTTGATATTGAAAAGGGAAGTTCTGTGACTTACATTACTTCTGTTTTTTGTCACGAGGGTGACTTTCCGCCCCTCACAAGATGTTGTAAAAGTGAAGGTACGCTAACTAGACAATTGCTGAAGCCGTTTATGGGGTTTCCACGAGAAGTTTTAGTAAAGAAGGAGTGTCCAACATTATTTCTGCGACCAGTGGCGAGGGTGCCTTCCCGCCTGAAAGAAGTCATTTTAAGTGAGGAGGGTAATATTGAGATATTGAAAATGAGAGGGATTGGTAAGTACATTATTTATGTGCCCTGGCATATGGTTGCCTTGTCACTTCTCTCCACAAGACTTTGCAAAGGGGAAACAATGTAAATAATGTTGTTTCTACTTCCAGTCATAGGGTTGTCTTCTCACCCTCCATGAGAAATTGAAAAGGGAAGGTATGTGAACTACATCATTTATGTGACCAGCCACAGAGATGCTTATCCGCCCCTCACGATACGTTAGAAAGGAGAGAAATATCCATTTGATCAGCCACGAGGGTGCTGTTTTACCCTCCACGAGTTGTTGAAACAAGAAGGGTTTGCGACCTGCAATATTTATGTGACCAGTTTTAGGGGCGTCTTCCCGCCCCCTCACAAGACGATCGAAAGGGGAAGGAACGTGACCTTCATTATTTTTGAAGCAGTTAGAGGAGTGCCTCCCCCCATGAGACATTGTAAAGGGTATGTTATGTGACCCACATTATGTCTGCGAGTAGTCACGAGTTAACCTGTCTCCGGCCACAAGACGATGGAGAAGGATTTTTACGTACATTATTTCTGTGTCCAGTCACATGGGTATCTTTGCAACCTCCACGAGACTTTGCAAAGGGGAAGAAACGTAACTAATATTATTTCTGCTTTATAGTCAAAGTTATAGTCTCATTCTCCAGGAAATGTTGGATAGGGAAGATATTCGAGCTACATTATAATTGCGTTCAGTCACGGGGGAAAAAGACTTGTGAAAGGGGAAGGCATGTGATCGCCATCATTTTTGTAACAATTTACTAGTTGCTACTCCTCTTCCCGAGTTATAGGAAACTAGAAGGTATGTTAACTAGATTATTTCTGTGTCCATTTACAGGGTTGCCTTCCGACTCTCCACGATACGCTGGAAAGGGGAAGGAATGTGACCCCTATTATTTTTGTGTTTAGCTACAGGGGTGCCATCCCATCCTCGACGTGACGTTGGAAAAGGGAATGTATGTGAGCTACACTACGTTTCCTTCCAGTCACGCGAGTGCCTTCTCGTCCAAAGTACGATGTTTGAAAGGGGAGGGAATGCGACCTACATTATTTTATTGAGCAGTCACATGATTGGCTTCCCGCTCCACACGAGACGTTATAAAGTGTAAGTTATGTGACCTTCATGATTTCTGCGACCAGTCACAGGGTAACTTTCCACCTGTCTCGGGATATTAAAAAGAGGATATTGGAAAGGGAAAGGAATGTAACCTACATTAATTCTGTTCGCAATTACAGGGGTGCCTATTCGCCCTTTACGAGACGTTAGAAGAGGAAAATATATGTGACCTACAAGTGACAAGAGGTCGGTAAAAGTCACCAAGATTTAAAAAAACAATTGGAATGTGTGAATTACACTGAATAATTTAGAATTTTAAACATAAAATTTGTGTTTTTTAAATTACTTTACAATTCAAATACTGTTACATTTGGTCTGTAGCATAGGTTAGAGGTGTTAAAAAAAGAACAAAAAGTCTAGGACACCCTGTATACCCAGCAAACACGTTCTGTAACTGTTCCAGATCAAAAAAGGAACTGTGTTCCATAACATTTGTTACAAGATGGTGACAGAACTGTTCTGAAAACAAAAAGGTAAGAGTGTTCTAGAACACTGTGTCAAGATTGTGACAGACCTGTTCTCGAACTATTTAACAGCACTGTTCTGTAACAGTTGCTATGGAATTGTTTTAGAACAAACTGCTCACAGACGTTCTATAATATTTCTTTTAAGTTTGTTCTAGAACTGTGCCATAATAGTGTTATATTGAAGTTCTAGAACCCTGTTAAAAGTGTGTTCTAGAACGAATTAGGAACAAAGATTAATAACTGTTCCAGCACAGTTGTTAAGTAATTGTTCTCGAACTGACCAATCACAGACGTTTTTTAACATTTGTTCCAAGTTTGTTTTAGAACTGTGCCGTAATAGTGTTATATCGAAGTTCTAGAACCATGTTACAAGTGTGTTCTAGAACAATTCTGGGACAAAGATTAATAACTGTTCCAGAACAGTTGTTACGTAATTGTCTTAGAACAGACCAATCGCAGATATTCTATAACATTTGATCCAAGCTTGTTCTAGAACTGTGCCGTAATAGTGTATATCGAATTTCTAGAATCCTTTTTCAAATGTGTTTTAGAATAAATCAAGAACAAAAATTGAGATCTGTTAATTAATAGTTAGCACTAAAGTTCTAGCGTTCCTATTCGAGCACTGATAACGAATAACAGACGATCTTTATTGTTGTCTAAAAATCATTTCTGTGTTGAAATGTTGTCACAGGCTTATACTGCCCAACATGTCGAAGGCATTTTTGGTTAGAGATGGATTTTTATTTGATCATTTTTGCACGGGGATGTCCCGTTATATATCATCAGTCACGGACTCATTTTTATAATGCAGTCAAGTGATCTGCTGATAGCAGTCTACCCAGACATATTGGACAAAGTCTGGTTTTACCCCATCATTGATGGACTGGGTTGCAGTCAAGTACACGATGGGGGGACCTACAGCTTAAGGTGGGTTCCAAACCACCAGAACCTCGATAAAGATACATTAGAAAATTTCCAGAGGTACCGGCTCAGGGATCGAACCCCGGACCTCTGAGCTGAAGTCCGAGTGTCTAACCAACTGAGCCACCGAGGCTTTATTTAATAATTAAAATTATTATTATTAACTTCATTATCTTTATTGTACCGTCTGAATGTTACTTCGACGTTCTGTGGAAATTTATCAAATTAAGCCTTAAAGGTCCCCATGGGGTCGTTAGTGCCCTGACACTTTATATTGAAATTTACGAAGTTCGTTCTTCTTTAGTTTTTAATTTTGTTTCAATGTCTTAAAATTAAAAAAAAAATCATATAGCAAGTAAAATGATCTTATAACAAGACACTTAAGGGAATGCCCAACAAAATTTCACACCAAAATATTAAAAAGCTTCTACGCCATAAAAAATTACCGCTGGGTTCTTCAACGACCTCATGAGGACCTCAACGTTATACCAAAGTAAGGGGACCTTTAAGGGTTAAATTCCTTGAATAAAATAATAAAATAGCTAGCTCCATAACTAATAACAGGGAGAAAGAATTGTACTTCCCTGTTTATCTTTTCCAAATAAAATTTATTTTAAAAAAAGCAACGCAGTTTTGTAATTATAATTGAAGAATATTATTATTCTTTATGAGAACATAGATAAACATTTCTGAAAGTATTAACACGTTTTTTACATTCTCATCTAATGAGAAGGTATTGGTTTTATGTAAAATTTCACTTTGTCGGTTTTCATAAAATCTTCACGTTTTGAGACCCACTGAGTCAGAAAAAACGATTTTTAGGAAGGTGTTTGTTTGTCTGTAGTCTGTATTCTGTAGGCACGACAACTTTCGAAAAATTGATCAGATAGGATTGTGCTTTAGCACACTCTTTTAAGGTCTAGAAAGAAAGAACAATTTCGTGAACCAGCTATTTTTGATCAAAATTCAAAAGTGAGCATCTTTTCAAAATTTTTAAGACCACATTTTCTCAATATTTCAAAATTCTATGAACGGTTATTCATAGCACTCAGAATCCTAAACAATTTATCCTAATGACTTTTTTCTATAAAAAGAAAATCATTAGAGTTAGAGCATTTTCAAAATAAATAAAAAAAACTAAAATGAACATTTGAAGCCAAACAACGCATGTTATGAAAAAAAGTCAAGATAAGAAAAACGTTGATTTTTGAAAGCCGTACAAGATCGTCATAACAACTTTTTTGATTTGGTCGAAAAGTCGACAATTCAAAATTTGATCGTACCTCAAGTTTCTGAAACCACATTTTTCAAGATTTTAAAATTATATGAACAGTTATTCATAGTACTCAGAAGCCCAAACAATTTATCAAAGTAACTTTTTTCTATACAAAAAAAATTATCAGAGTTAGAGCATTTCCAAAATCAAAAGATACAAACTAAAATGAACATTTGAAGCCAAACAACACATACTATGAAAAAAAGTCAAGAGAAGAAAAACGTTGATTTTGGAAAGCCCTACAAGATTATGATAACTCCTCAATCGAGCACATTTTTGTTTTCGATTACCGGAAGCATATAAATTCAAAGCTTAAAGACTTCGAACAATTTCCGGATTTTTAACAATTTTCCAAATTTAAAAATTTAGGAAAATCGAAGAAAGAGAGAAAAAAATTATGAGTTACTCTAAGCTGTAAAACTTTCTAGAAAAAAGAAATTTGTAAAGAAAATCCAAAATATATCCCAAGTACGGAGCAACTCTGAAGCTGAATCTGAAAACTTTCGAAATTCTGAACAAAACCCTACTCAAATTTATAACAAAATAAATCACAAATTATTTTTATCATTATTTCTAAAATTTCGGGAGAAACGGGATTAAACCGTCATTTAGATTTTATCTGTTTGCTACTGGATTATCCAAGTCTTTCTCATCAGTTGCCCACTTTAGAAAAATAAATTCGAAAAGAAATTAAATAATTGGGTATATTAGGTATCTTTTTATAGTCACACAAATATAATCAAGTACAGGCAGTATGCAAGTTTGAAAAAAAATGTTTAGTCGAATATTCAGAGTCCGAAATCCATCGCAAAAGTAAACAAACACAGGATGAAAAAAACTTTAAAAAACTTTGTGAAAAATCTAAAAGAATTTGGTTCGAGATTGAGTAACTTTTAATTGAAATCACTGATATTCGACAAAATGTGTCTGATCAGTGATTACAATTACGCCCGGCAAATGTGGGTTCCGCTTGTCGAATAAAAATAACTATTTAAATTTGTCGTCAGGTTAGGTTGGGTGCCATTTATCAGAGTATAAATCAGCCTCGTAATCACACTCGGATTATGGCAAAAGAAATCGGTATAAAATCTTTTCTTTACAAATATCTCTTGTACAAGGTTTATTGTTCCAATAATCTAGGGCGTCAGCCACTAGTGAACGGAAATGATCAATTACGAGAGTCTTCACTAGTACCGTAACTTACTTTTAAATCTATGGTCAATTATATTCCAGCGCAAACAATGAAATAGTCTCGGCAAGTTAAAACAAATCAGAGGGGGGCGGGGAGGGGGGGGGGTCGCACAACCACAAAATAATCAGAGACCAACATGTTGAGATGATAATACTCAATTTTTATTTAAGGAAAATGAAATGAGCTGATATATCGTTAAACAAAAGAAATATTAAAAGATTTTCACCCGTGAATTCACCATATAACAGAGTTACAAAATTTTATCGCATTTGAAAAATTGAAGTTCCTTTTCGGAAGTATGGAAACGAAGCGAAAGCTGAAAAAAAATTGTTGAACGGTCACTAATCAAATTCAACAAATACGTGTCGGATAAAAAAAGAGGTTATTGGACGCCATCTCTCGTATTTACTGATGGTGCAGTTTTCGGATATTTATACATATTTACAAACCAGCACTACCGAAACAAAAGAAGGAAGACAAAGTAAACCCGATATTTCACCGGAACTCGTTACTTTAAGTTAATCTTATGATATATAGAGAAAAAAACTGCATAAAGAGCACTTAGTGAGACGAATCACTTTGACGATAATTCAAACTCGAGAATCTGTCGACCACATTACTATAGAGTTATCGCTTAAATGATTTGCCAAAATAATATTAACATACCCTGACTTTCGGCGCATACTGTGCTTTAGAGAAATCCATTATGTTTAAAGCTCGGTACAATAAATCGTAGTCTTAATTTGAACCTCGATACAATGTAAACCTTATGAAAGTAAATTTCAAGACCGGACTTCGCCTGTCTTTTTTCGATAATGAAGAACGAGAATGACAGGCCGCCACACAACATCGATTCTCCCTAAAGGTGTGTCTCTTACTCCGATACTTTGTCGAAATTGAAGTCATATGCTATGTAGCACATCGCGCATACTGTGAGCGAGCACAGTGCGGATTTATGTATAATCTACAGGTCGTGCAGGCACTGTGTCGGCAATTCCATAGATATTTCATACTCTGATTCCATTTAGTCTGCGTGCCGCAGCACACATTGATATCTAGGATAGCGAGATGCCATCCCGGGTCCGGTAGCTCGACAGGCTCTCCGCTGCTAGCCGAAGACTACTTTTGTATACTTAGCACGTACTACCCGTTTATTGTCATGATATTACAATAACTAAAATGATAAAGACATATCTCGATAAATTTTAATTAGCTGCATGACTTTCATCATATAATTTAAAAAACAATTTAATTTCTTGAAAATCGGTTAATATCTGCCCTTATAAAGGAAACATTTTCAAATCTTGTAAATATGTGAAGTGCCACGAGAAAAGGGGACTAACACGAAAAACTAGAATTTTACAGGGCGAGCGATAGAAGTGGAGCCCTTTTCTCAGTGGAAGGCGACTCCTAAAAACCTGCCCCTCTACTTACAACTATACTCCCATTAGTCGCGTCCCAGTAAAGAAATAACCAAAAAGCATAAATAAGTATATTTAATAATATATTTAATAGTATATTTAATAGTATATTTAATGTAATAAGCTATTTTATAGGTATAAATAATGCTTAAAAATTTTTTCTGATGTTTTTCTAGATAGAGCAACTCCGAAACCATCGATAGAGACCAAAAACAGATTTGCGATATTTTCCGCGTTAGTCCCCTTTTCTCGTGGCACGTCATATATATAAATAGGACCTCTCAATGTAACAAAAGTGCGATAACTCTTGAAGTTGTTACCCGATTTTCCTCTATCTTGTGTTCACTTTTATGTCATAATCTAACAAATCTAACACAGATTAGTAAAGTTCTATTCATAAATAGTTGATAAAAATTTCATTTTTCTCAAGAGACTCTAATGCTTTAACAATTGAAAGGTCTTGCCAACCAAGCAATCGTGCCTGAATGACCGGCGTCCATTTTGACACTTGGGTTCCAGTATTGAAAAGAATTGTATGGTGGCGACTCTGCCGCTCCACAAAAAGTGAGAAAAAAGTTTGGGAATCGCTGCTTTAATGAACTAGATTTACTATCTCATCTGGAAATTATTGTATGACAATGAATAGCGTTACCTATCAAAGTGAAATCTTTCAGATCGATACCATAAGCCCTGCGCTCTTTTGCATCTGATACTGCTCCATTTGCTCGAGCTGGTTAAATTGGCAAAGAACGAGCTTTCGGCCCAGGTACATAAACTCTCTCACCTCCTGTACATTGTATATTGTATATTGTAAACAAAGAAAAGCGGTTAATATTTCCAAATCAATCAGGCTTGGTAACTGGACTGAAAAGGCTGATGCGTAAACACAATGTAATTCAAGTTATATTATTTAAGTTGCAGTTGTACATTCTTTTTGTCTCTGAAACATGGCACACCTCAGATTTTCTTTGAGATTTTACAGATTTCTATAATCACATATCTGATAATATTCGGTAAAGACGTGGGTCTGCTATACTTTTCCACCGAGGGTTGTTAGTTCGTTGCCCAGACTAATGTTATGTTTGGCTCAAGAATTTGGTTTTAGTCAGTATCGTAGTGTTTTTGTCTTTGTGCTCAATGGCAATAACATCTAACTATTCCATTCAAAGTACCATGATAAAATGTGACAACTGGTACGAGATCAGAAACTGCGCAGACAGATGTTGCGCTATTCTTGTCTGCGGTAATCCTAATAGGAGAGAATGATCAGCAGCGATCACTCATAAAGATCTCATTCCTCTGGATAACAGGTTTCCGACTTTTATACCGAATTCAATCAGGTCTGATCTGACCGCAGCTTAGTGTTCTTGTCCGCTCTAGGACGCGCTTTTTCTAAGCGCTTCAATGTGAAGTTATTGGACAGTTTCTTTTTTCGTAGAAGTACGGAGAAGATCATACCTGGTCTAGATGAGGCTCGGGTCTCAAAAGCGAGCTTTTCTATGGCATATGAGTCCCGAATAGATGTCGTTTTCAGGATCTTAGAAGATTGTTCTTACCAGGCAAATTCTCATGCTGAATGGATAAAACGCAGACCCTCTGGTTAAAACCATTCCGTGAAATCGCATCAGGGAGATAATAAAGTGCGTTAGCGAATTATCTTGGTAATTAAACTACTGAGGAACTAGCAATTTGCCAGACAGAAGAATAAGAGATTTAAAAAATCCGTAGCAGTCAAAAGTATAATTCTTTTAGGAATTTTTGTAACACGCTGCGGCTTAAGTTTGGTCTCTTCAAAATCTGGCAAACGGCTCGTGGGCTAGCTGCTCTTAATGATACAAAAAGCAAAGGTGACTTTACAGATGAAAACTCCCTAGAAGAAATCTTTTTCTGAGGCAAAACTCAGTGTTACCTTGCATGCCTTAAAAGCTCGTTTGTTTCCCGGGTCCGATAAGATTACGTACGAGATGGAAAAGGGCTTTTCTCCCCACTAAAGGATTTGATTCCACAACCTTTAACATGATTTTTTTTATCGTCTACTTTTCCTGAGACCTCATTGGGGTTTTTAGTGATTTCCCCTTAGAATTTCCCCTGTCTCAACTAAATTCAAACTATATGAAAATCTGGTACAGAGACGCTTTGAATTATTGTCTGTGAGGAGTGATTGAATCTCTACGATTCAGTGTTGTTTAAGGAGATGTAGATCTGCGATGGCTTGTCTAGCTGCTATTAAGGTTGATATTCTGTAGGGTTTTCGGACTGGTGAGTCGACTTGGGCCTTTGCAATTGATGCGAAGGGTGCACTTAATTCTGTTCTACTGAACACTATTGTAGATAATCTGAAAGAGATGATTGTCTCCGGCAGAATTCTGAATTTTGTATCTTTCCTGGTTTCTAGGAGAAGACTTTTTTTCTTGTCCAGTGAAGGCGAACTGAGCGAATGCGGTGTGGGCGTATAATATGGGAGTGTTCTTTCACTAATACTTATTAATTTTGACATTTTAAAGTTAATGGATATTCTACCTGATGCGGCGATGAAGGCTTTTCAGTAAGCAGATGGCTTATTTTTGTTAGTACGTCATAAAGAAGTGGATGCGTCCTTGGAATTGTTTAGGAGTGCTATTAAGCCATTCATCCATGGCCACCTCATCGCATGTCAGCCCACTCTTCTATATGTGGAAGCAATCCTCTGAAGGGAGGCTATCATCTCCAAGATGGCTGGTGTCAATGTCTCGATGTACTAAGAGTGGATGATTTGAAAAACATGGTGTATCAGCTTTTGGTTCTATTTTATTTCTTATATTAATTAGCATTCCCTGATCAGTGTCAGATGTGGTTTTAGCTCGTCCTAAAGTTTCTACTAATAAATAATGGTTACTTGTACGATTGACTCGCTAGTTGTGTGTAATGTGATGTTTATATATTTTTCAGTGATTGGACTTAATGACTGGATTGGATTCTCGGTTGTAAGTGCTTTATAGGAGGTTTACACCGATTTATAACCAGAGACTGTTCTAACTGATATTTCGAACAATGGGCGAGTGTTTAAAATGCAATGAAACAATTTCCAGATAAGCATCGGACATTCAGTATGTATCAATGATGGTATATCTAAAAAAAATGAAAAACTAAAGGAATGGCTAAAATGAATTGAAAAGTCAAGTACAAAATACGTTCAGGGTAATTTAAGCCTAGATAGACTGCACAGTCCCAGATAACCCCCACTCCCACGTGCGAGTTCACTGGGGCCTTGCTAGCCGACTATACAAAGGCAATCCGTCCTGCTGTCATATGTGCACAGAAGGTTGCGATACCCCTTACGAAAATATATGATAGGAAAAAAATGACAAGCATGTCATCTTTTTTTGTCATTTATTCCTTATAGTCTTTTTGCGACCACAGGAAAAAGGTAGGAAAAAAGATAGGATAAACGATAGAAAAAACGACAAGTAAAACGACAGCCCCTAATTGGCAATAATTTATGATAATATCGTGCGCAGTTCATACGTCATACGTGCACATTAAAAAAAAAAACTAAAACATATATATTTTTCGTAATGATCACATTTTTATTAAAGGTAAAAGTGGAGCGAAGATTGGAACCTTATTTTCAATCCGCGCGTGCAATCCAAATTCATTTCAATTAAGCAGACCTCGAATTCCCACGAACTCGAATGTATGTACGAATTGAACTTATTGTTGGTATACTGATTCAAATAGATTGCAAATTGACTTCTAATCCATTTGATTTGTATTTTTAAATACCTCCGATTGTTTTGAATGAATCCTATCCAAAACTTTTGCCAGGATGACTAATTAGTAGTGTCAGAACGCGGATATCTCTGGCATGGGCAGTAGTGATTTCTCGGTATTTTTAAAGTGACACATGGCGTTACGTCAACTAAAAATATAAAGAATAAACTACTGCGCATTAAAGAGATATCCGCATTCTGACACCACTTTGCCTAATTCCGTCGAAGTTTATTTTAAAGTACATTTTTTTTATTTGAAAGGCGTGTGTTAATTGTCCGACTTCTGCCTTATTGGCATTATTTCCGATCATACCAATTCCAGACGAAAGGAGATATCTGGCTGAAAGTTTGTAATATTCAGACAAACTGTGCATTACGTGTGCACGATATTATTATAAATTATGGCCAATTAGGGCACTTCATTTTTGTCTGTCGTCTGACAAACTCAGGTCAGTTTACAGATGGTCTCACAGTTATTCAAACAGAAACAATTTGAATTGATCTCTGACGTCAAAGCCCCCATTGATTATATAGAGATAGACATAATTAATGAACGTATGAAGTTTCTGTAAAAGGTGTGATTGGAGTGTGAGCGTGCAATCCAGAAGATGAGTAAGGGTGAATATGGTGAGTTAGGGATTAAAAAAATTGATGTTAAATGCGGTGACAAGGATTCAGGCGAAGTTGTGGACAGAAGTATTGGGATTTCGATAAGGTCAAGGGTAATTTGCATATGGTCAGGGGATTTTAAGGGAGGGAATACGGTGTCTGTTAAGAGGGGGATAAAGTAAAAGAAAGGAAAATATAGGGCGATAGGCGGTTGATAGTGACGTAGACATGAAGGGAACTTTCCATGCGCCACTGCTTGTAGCAAAACCTGGCTTGGGCTTGAGACGCGTGAGTAAGAAGGAGAAAAGCTGCACTGGGAGCACGAAGCAAGCGTGAAAATAAACAATATAGATTCTACCGCGAGCGAGTGGCATGATATTTTAATACAGAAACGGAAGAGAGATCGTCAAGAGAGCCCAGAGAAAAATACTATACAGAGTCCTTTCAAGAGAACAGTAGGAGCCGTAGGTCAGCACCCTAAAAAGTGGAAGGGAATTCGGAAAAAGACACTGGTGAAGCTAATAAGTGAGATTAAAGGATTGAGAGAAGACGTAAAGGGAACTAAACGACAGATAAAAGCTGTCAGGAAGAACATGAGGATTAGAGACGCTAAATGGAAAGAGTAGATGAATGAGTTGAGGCAGAAAGTAGAAGAATTAGAGAGAATCGTTGTGTCGATAAGGAAGGTAAAAGAAGTTCAAGTAAAACAGATGGAAGAGGAAATCAGGGTGTCAAAAGAAAAGGACAGTAAAAAGGCTAAAGAAGATAGAGAGAATGTCAGACATGAAAGTAGGTAGTAGGACGGAGGAATATCAGAAAGGGATATGGGAGAGGGTAGAGCACATGATAAAACAGAAAGTAGATCTGTGTAGGGACAAAAAGGAGAAGTTGGCGGCTAGATAAAGGATAAGAAGGAGAGCCCGTGCAAGAGCTTCTACACAGCATAAAAGGGGTTGAGGGCATGGTAGGTACAGTTAAGCTGGAGGTAAAACAGGGGACTAAAGTGGCAGTGGTGGAATTGGAGGACTTGGAAGGCAAGATAGGGGTAATGCGAAATAAAAATAGAATAGAAGGGCTAAGAACTAGGAGGGGACTTTGTTGCGAGAATGAGAAGAGAAGGGAGCCTCTATGGGGAGGGAGAAAGTTTTGAAAGAAGATCAAAGCATATGTTAATGCATAAAGAGGGACAGCTTCTAATGGACTAGATGTAAGATGGAGGCTAAGCGGTGGCGAATGGTATGGAAACAGGGAACGAAGAGGGAGAATGAACGTACTTGAGTAAGGTGAGAGTATCAGCGATAGACTATGTAGTCATGTATATGCAAAGTTGGTAGGAGAAAGAGAAATTCGCAGTCGAAGGGAGGGTAAAATTAGAACATTAGCCATTAAGAAAGTTGATAAAAGGAGAGGGTGACAGGAGGCAAGCTGATAAACAAGGGTCAATAGGGGAGAGGGTGACCTGGATGAGAAAGGCGATAGATTATATTTGTACAATGATAGATTATATTTTTACATGATATTTTGTACAACGTTCAAATTGTCAAGATAACACATAGCCCATACCTAAGCACTGTACTATAAATTGGCCTCGATAATTGATCTCAAAAGTATGATGCTGGCATCCCATAAATTATTTTTAGACTCATTCATAATAATGCCCACTCCATAAATTGCTGTCATCTCTTACATGACAAAATCGTCTTTGGCAACTTGAAATTTACCCGTTGACGAGAAAGGTGTTCTGAGGCACGTGTAGCTGTTAGCCAACTTAAGAATGGACGAATTGTTCCACATAACTAGTTAAGGTGTTTTCAACGTACAGGCGTTACAAAAAGGAACAAAAATTTTAATAATTTTTCCCCTTAGACCAATGTCATTTAGTTTGGTCAAATGATTAGAATGACTATTTGATTCAAATGCCCTTTTAAAATTGGCATAGATGACCTATCAATACACTTTTTTGTTAGTGACAAAGTACATGCTTATTACCGAATAGAGTGTAAACAATTGGTCTCTGCAACCCCTCCCAGACCGAAAGATCAACGAAAGATCATTAATTAGAAACTTGTTCAGAGTTGAGAAAAGTATTAAAAAAATTGAACAAATAATGGTTCAATTATGGTGATAGACTTTTAAAGAAGTTATCATTTATACTAACCGAAGCTGTAGCTTTATTCATTTCAAATTCAGAGATAAATTTTTGTAGTTCATTAAGGTGGAGTCAGTATCAAGAAATGGTTCCAATACTGGTAG
>NC_046665.1:18014172-18019681 GCF_010883055.1 Belonocnema kinseyi | reverse complement strand
TGACAGTTGAGATTTAATTTGGACAATTAAACGCTTTTTACCACTTAAAATGTGCGCGAATGTTAATATTAAATAAAGTTTATGTTGCAGTAATAATATTTTTATTTGTTTCGATTGTAGGCGATAACTATATTGAAATATCAAGAAACGCGATAAAAACAACAAACATGACCTCCGAATTCATTACACGGATTTCAGGTAAATTCATTTTTGCGATACCAGACGAAAAATTGGCTACCGGAAGTTAATATATTTCTGTAACAACTAAATTTTTTCGAATCTGAAGATAATATAATTATACATAATCTGTCGAAAATAATAATCTTTCCAACTTAGCAATTTTGTACAAATTCCTGATTTACGAGAACAATTTACATAAAGTAACTAAATGTGTAACTCTTCTAACTAAACGTTTTACCTAATCCAAGCGTACACTTTCTTTAAGTTTAATATATTCTCGATTCACTCGTTTACCTCAAGAATTTTTTTTCCGTGTACGTATTATTAGTACTTATTGGCCATTTCTGTCGTCTTTTTCATACAAATAATCACTTATGTACGATTTAAATATTCACCATGACTTTTTAAACAATATTCAATTGTGTAAATAAATGTAAAATTATTTAGATTTGCAAAAAGTAGAAGATACCCATAGCTTTTAAGTTTCATTATACCTCCATTCTTTAAAAAAGCTTCTTTAAATGTCAATTTTTATGTACTATTGTGTGAGTAGTTCAAAATAAATGATTCATTTATACTTCCTTCTACTTTTTGCAATAATAATATTAATATTATTAATTTATATCATTATTTTCCTACAATTTTTTCTATAATTATTCCAATCATTATTCCTGTAATCGCAAATAATTATAGGAAATTCATTATAGGAAAGTCATTAAAAGTCTATGATGATTTCCACGACAATAAAAGATCAGAAGACCAGATGTAAAAGTTTTATTTATCATTCTTTTCAATTGCTTCCTTAGTTTTCAAACAAACGATCCTCCCGAACAAAAAGGAATTTAAGTGAAGAAAAAATATATTCACCAGATGAGGAACAGCCACAGCCGGGGAAAGACAGCTATTTTTAGGTTAAAATTCTGAAATTGCAATTAAAGCGATTGAAATTGAAAATTGTATCTCTTCATTACTTTTCTAAATTTTATTCGAATAAAGTATCATAAATATATTGGTTATAATTTATACATATTGATGCTATATAACAGTTCCAGTAGGATCCTTCACTTCCCTTTTCCAGACAATATCATCAGGAAGAAAATGTTTGTCGCAAACAAACTGGCCAGCTATTACTAAAAAAATCTTCCCTATTCATTGTTTTCTGATATATATCCACAAATGTTGTATCACTTAAAAAAAACGAATTTTTTACTGTCGTGACGACTCGAATGGTAGCCGGATTGACAGTTTGGAACAATGCACTTCACTATATTTTTCTTTTTCTTCACTCACTCAATTTTGATATTTATTTTTACTCGAATCAACCGCTTTGAATTTGTGTACTTTTGTAAACATTTTATACTAACATTCTATAACATATCATATAAATATTATTGTTTTTAAGAAAATTTCCCATTTAGTGGCATGTTAAAGTAGGGACACGTGCGAGAAGCGCCGCCATGCGGCGATATATCGCACATAAAAACCGAAAACTTTAATAAACTTTTATCCGAAACTTTTATAACTGAAATACGGAGAGTCGGATAGGGCTGGTCGAAATAGCCACTCCTAAATACTAAGCTAAAACTAAAAATACTATGTGTTAATACACTAACCTCACTCAGAAGCAGGAAGTAGCAAGCACTGCTTGCATTTAACTTACACATCGACGTGAAGTTGGCACATCGATTATGAAAACAATTAGTCTTATCATATGGAATTGTTTGGTGGTGTTTGGTAGCCCACTTTTGACGTTTGGTGGTCAAAATTGAAAAAGTTATCGAATTTTTAAATTTGGGGGTTTTAAAAATATTTTTAAACATTTCTTGCGGAAATCGTTTGATGGTCGATTGGTGGAGTTTGCTAGTCCAATTTTGACGTTTGGTGGTGCAAATTGAAAAAGATATGGAACTATAAACAAAATGACCAGCACCCCAAAATTGTACTATTTTGAGTTTTGTTCACCCCAATCGCTTTAAAATCGTTTAGTGGTATTTGGTAGTCTACTCTTATCGTTTAAAATTACAAATTATGAAATTATGGTAATTTTTATAATTTTCTACAAAAATGACAATTGTCAGCTCGCAGATGTTACCACGCATGCGGCCGCGCGGCGTACTCGTGTACTTATCATTGGCGCGAAAGTTTTAAAGCTAAATAATGCCAGAAATACGACAGAAGATTTAAAAAAAAAAAACTAACAGAAGAAGCGATTAAATGACTAGAGCTGACTATCAAGAGAATATACGCATATTTGAAAAACCTACAGTCAGTGGACGGATTGAACTCTACTTCAAGATCGAATTTTTTATTACTTTAATATTCTAGTGTTTTATTAATTTATTAAAAATACTGCACTGCACATTACTGAAAACCAATTTCACACTTGTAAAAACTATCTGTATTGCCTATATAAAATACTACATCTTAAAATATTATTGAATATAAATAAGATAATTTTTTGTAAAATTGATTATTTTTTTCTGAATTCTTGCTAATTTTTGTATGTGATTTATTTATTTGCAAACATCTAATGTTATCATTGCCACAATTTACTTTCCACGTTAAAAAAACAAACCCACTCGATACTACTTTGTTTTATATACTTTGTGTCGCATGACGTAAGAAAATTTAGTTTCTTTCAGAATGGGTAAAGTGATCATCGCATATTTTTATATTTTGATTCTCTCCAGTAACGCCCTTCTCGTATGAGATAGATGGCAACTAATAAATAATATATCGTTCAATTATAGAAGACAACGCATGGTTACTAAAGTGTGGTACACATAGTAACAATTCTTATTGTGTACAGAAATTACTCAAATCTTACTTTATTTCTTTTTCTTCACATACACAATTGCTCTTTTTAATTGAAAACCTGTTTGGATATAGTATTTCAAAAAAATAATTTCACATATGTTATATTAATTCTATAGCACAAATTCTTTTTGTGAGCTTTGGAATTAGTCAACATAGTATTTTATGTTTTTATATTTATAATAAGTTATCTTAAAAAGTTAAAGTTAAAGTAAAAGCGACAATGGAAATTTGACCCTTTAGTCAACCTTGCCTTAAGGAGTTTGGATCTATGTTCCAACCTCAAAATTGGATTTCCTTATTTCACTCGATAAATATTATAATTAGATATTTTTTCGCTCTGTAGCGATACTAATTTTTCAAATCTAATTATGAATTTATGAAGTAAAACGAAGAGATTAAATTTTGAAGTTAGAATATCGATCCAACACCCTTAAGATCTAAAACTCCGTATAACGCGTTGATAAAGTATCAAAATCAATTCCTTATTATATAAACTTCTCACGTAATTTCTTACGTAATTTCCTACGCTTAAAGCATACTGCAATTTTAAAAATAAATTAACCGCATTTAAATGTAGGCAAAAGCTAATCTTTGGTTCAAACGGAGATCGGACTTAACTTATACTACATATTTAGAACAAAAAAGAAGATTTTTCAATTTCAAAAAATAAAGAGAAAACTTAGAAAAAATGTAATTAAATCTCAATCTTTGTGATTAAAAGTTTTCAGTCGCCAAGTGTTAACAAAAAACAGGAAGAAGTTCCGCATAAGCTAAATTGCCATTCTAATTCCAAAAATTTTCATTAGAATTTACAGGTAAAAGTTGGTGTTGATTTTCTACGAAAAGAAAATCTGCGTTTGAATAGTCAAATCCTGCCTCTGGACCTTATTTCGAATTCAGAAAGGAGAAATTATTGTTAATCTCCTCCACCCTGATCTGAGAAGTAGAGTACAATCCGTCCACTGACTGTGGCTTTTTCAAATTTGGGTCTATTCTCTCGATAGTCAGCTCTGGTCGTTTTATCGCTTCTTTTGTTATTTTTTAAAAAATCTTCTGTCGTGTTCTAGCATTCTTTAGCTTTAAAACTTTCGCGCCAATGACAAGTACACGAATACGCCGCGTGGCCACATGCGCGGAAACATCTGCGCGCTGACACTTGTTATTTTGTAGGGAATCATAAAAATTACAATAATTTCGATATTTTAAATTGTTGAATGACAAAAGTGGATTACAAAAAACCACCAAACGATTTTGGAGCGATTGGTGCGGACAAAATTCTAAATAGTAAAATTTTGGGGTGCTAGTCATTTTTTCAAAGTTCCATATCGTTTTCAATTTAGACCACTAAACGTCAAAAGCGGACAACCAAATACCACCAATCGACCAGAAAGCGATTCCCGCAAGAAAATTTCAAAAATATTGAAAAGTGAGGTGCTAGCTTGAAGTTAGCACCCCAAAATTTGAAAATTCGACAACTTTTTCAATTTTGACCACCAAACGTAAAAAGTGGGCTACCAAACATCACCAAACGACCACCAAACGATTCTATATGATAAAACTAATTTTTTTCATATTTGCTGTGTCAACTTCAAGTCGATCACTTTTACCACAAAACAAGCTTCATAAAATGTATAACCTTCCAAACTTTTATATGCTTTTACTTGTTTTGCAGTGTAGAAACTGTGATATTAAATAAAATATGACACTAAATCCGGTATAGTCACCGAGGGCACTGAACTGATATTTTCACAAAAATCTATATCTCTAAGAGCATACGCATCAAATTTATCGATTTATTCAATTTTCTGATATATTGGGTCTTGAGATCTCCTAACAATTTTGCCACATATTCACTCTGCATTTCGGAAAAACAAAAACAATTTCTAAAACCTCCGGCACCACATGCAAACTATAGGGGATTGTCATATTTTATTCAATCTTAGAGTTTTTGCACTGTAAAACAAGTGAAAGCATATAAAAGTTTGGAAGCTTATAAGTTTTATGAAGCAGGTTTTGTGGTGAAAGTGAAGTGCAAACAGTTCAATGATACTTTTCTCCGTCTGCGTACATCGATCATGTAGGAAATCAATGAGCAACACTCCTCTGTAGTCGAAAAAGACGGTCGCGAGGACCTTATCGGCTGAGAGACGGGTTTTGGCTTTCACAGGACCGGCTTCGCTTTTCCATCGCCATTCTTTACTCGCCATCTTGGACTCGGGAGTGTAATGATGCACGCATGTTTCATCACATGTCCCGATATGCTTCAAAAAAGTCGCTCCCTCCCGCTGAAATCGATTCAGATGTCTCTTACTGATTCGCAGTCGGATGTTTTTTTGATCTTCGTTCAATAACTTTGGGACCCATCGGGCACAGATGTTTTTGAAACCAAGATGATTTTTAATGATTGTTCGAGCGCTTCCATAGCTAATGCCCACCTGTAAAGCGATTTCATGAATAGTGAACCGCCTGTCATTTTCAATAAGGTCACGAACTGCACCAATGTTATCGCCAG
>NC_046665.1:18004156-18014072 GCF_010883055.1 Belonocnema kinseyi | reverse complement strand
CGCGTGTGACCCGCTTATTTACTTGCAATTATTGTATTTGTAAATTAAGTTTAATATGATACCGTGATATTCATTTTTGCTTTAATAACTTTTATTTGTACACGGCTCCGCACGGCTACCCTCTCAAGATGCAGAATAAATTATTACGCAAAACTAAACATTTTTACGCCAGTTTGGAAAAAACATTTAAAATTTCGGTGCGTACAAATTTTCATAGAAATACATGGTAAATGATCTTGACTCGAGAAGAGTCCAAATGTTAAGTCATTTCTAGCGCCCCTAGCACTTGGATGGGTGACCATCTATGAGGTACGACCGGGTTGTGAACTCGAATTTTGAAAACCCGGCCAAACTTGGAAGGTGGTTCTCTGCAATTTTCCTCTCATCTGGCCAAATCTTCAGGCAACTGCGAGTAATTCGAATAAACTCATTTGTAGCCGCATTGTAATTAATTAAATTGTACTAAAATTCATACAGACTATTATTAAATTACTGGAGAAAATTAATAAAAAGAAATAATTACTGAAACTAATGAAAATGACATTTTTTACCATTATACAGTTTTAATTTCTCTTTTAATTCTTATTAAATAAATAGTGCATACATTTTCATATAAAAACTAATTTGTTTAAAATGTTCAAATAGTTAAAAATCATCGGATAGACATTCCTAGTTGACTTCGAAAACAAATTGACTCGTAAGATAAAGGACAAAATCTTATGTTTAAATTGAAATTCTTCAAATAAATAATAGTTCTTGTAAATTTGAAAAGAAACATAAAAAAGAATAATCGGATAGACATTCCAAGTTGACTTCAAAAACAAATTGACTCGTAGGGTAAATGCCAAACTTTTAATTGTTAAATTAAAATTGTTTAAATAATTAATAGTTCTTGTAAATTTGAAAAGCAGCATGAAAAAGAGTTATTTTATAGATATTCTTACTTCACTTCGTGAAAAAATTAACTCGCAGAAAATAGGTTAAACTCTTCTTTTTAAATTGAAATTATTTAAATGGATAATAGTTCTTGTAAATTTGAAGACCAACATAAAAAAGAGTCATTGTATACAAACTCTCACTTGGCTTCGTAGAAAAATTAACTCGTAGAAAAAGGTCAAACTTTTGTTTTTAAATTAAAATTCTTTAAATAAATACTAGCTCTTGCAAATTTACAAAGCAAAATAGAACAGAGTCATCCGACAGACATTCTTAGTTGACTCCGTCAAAAAATTGACTCGTATCAAAACGGTGAAACTCTTAGTTTTTAAATTGAAATTCTTTAAATGCTCAATAGTTCTTGTAACTTTGCAAAGAAATATAGAAAAGAGTCAACGTACAAACATTCTTAGTTGATTTCGGAAACAAATTCACTTGTAGGATAAAGGCTAAACTTTTAGTTTTTCAATTTAATTGTTTAAATAATTAATAGTTCTTGTAAATTTGAAAAGCAGCATAAAAAAGAGTCATTCTATCGACATTCTTGCTTGACTTCGTAAAAAAATTAACTCGTAGAGTAAAGGTTTAACACTTATTTTCAAATTGAATTTCTTTAAATAAATAATAGTTCTTGTAAATTTCTTGTAAATTTACAAAGCAAAATAGAAAAGAGGCATCAGATAGACACTCTTAGTTGTATTCCGCAAACAAACTGGCTCTTAGAAAAAAGGTCACCTTTAGTTTTTTAATTAAAATTGTTTGAACAATTAATAGTTTATGTAAATTTGCATAGAAAAATAGAAAATAGTCATCGGGTAGACATTCTTAGTTAACTTCGTAAACAAATGTACTTGTAGAAAGAGACTAACTCTTAATTTTCTTAATTAAAATTGTTTCAATAATTACAATGTTTGAAGATTAAATAAATGTTTAAAAAAACATATATAAGCTTCACTCGAATTCGGCACCATCGCTAGGAATGTTCACATCCATTATGTTAACAGATCCCTCGAATGTGCCTTTAATGCCTTAGAGCTAGATTTGAATAAAATGCAAGTCAAAATTGTACAATTCTAACTCCAGACTCGACTTGTATCCCTAGCATTTACCGCTGCCAAATGGAGCACATCAGGGCTAGAGCGCACTTCGGTGGAAATGCCTTGGTTTCATAATATGCAGCTCTATTCTTAACCTAAAAATGATTCTAGATCGCATTTCGGTGCGCATGTATTGCCTTCATAATAGATTCCGCTGATCTCGATTCTAAAGAATAGGCGGCGCGTTTAAATCGAACCAATAGGTGAAGAGATAATGTGGCTTCAGACTTCGAGATTATATCGCAACCTCTTTTTTATGATAAGATAGCGAAGATATTATAATTTGAGGATAGTATTCTCAATTGTGAACTCACGCGCTCCGAGCGGCCACCGAGGGAATAACGGCTCCCTTTGACCCTATAGTTTGCATGTATTGTCGCAGTTTTTCAAAATTGATTTTTTTTTTTTCGAAATGCAGAGTGAATATTTGGCAAAATTGTCGGGAGATTTGAGACATTGAGTTTGTATCTAGCCCAGAGTAACAATAAGAAGACCGATCTCCGTACATACGTTTTGATTGCGGTAACTGTACATTTATTGCGTTTAACCCTACAAGTCCACACATATTTGAGCACTTGTCGAGTCCACACTGGGGTCCAGTGGCCCCCATGCAATTTAAGATGTGCTCTATGCCCTACAAAATTATTTTGGTCAACAGTGATGGTCATAATCTTTTCTTGGGGATGTTTTGACTATCCTAAGAATAGAAGTTTAAAAAAATGTATTATTTTTTAAACAATTTTTTGCAAAAAGAGTCGGAACAAAAAAGCCAAAAATTACGGTAATAGAGTTTAATTTTATTTTGTTAAATTTCTCCTAGGGTTTCAGAGATGAAATGTTGGAGAATCAAAAAAATACGCCATTTCAATTCCTTCCAAAAAGTTGAATTATTCGGAGGGATGAAAAATGAGAAAATTCAAACTTACAAAAACGCTATTTTTATTTTATGTATCCTAAACATACAAAAGAATTGTTATAAAAAGTTCAAAAAGGAAAAAAGGAATAGTCTACATTGTTTTTTTATTTTCATTATGAAAATATTATTCTTGTCCGAAAAACTCCTCTTCATCCTTATCTTTTTCCATCAACGCATTTTGAATGACGTCGTGAATTCTCAAGCTATATCCAGCCATTGCTATTTTATTCTAGAATGCAAGGTAAAAAAACTTATTTCAGAGCACATTTCAGGTATTGAATGATATTGAAAAAAACATTCTGGAGTGGTACTGAATTGATATCAGCAAAGAGAACCCAGCTGTGTGTCTTCGATACCATTTCAAATTCAAAAATTTGAACAAAGCTCTCTTTCTACCTGCACACGTTCGAAAAAGAGGTCCGATCGAAAGAAATTAATCTCTAGTTGTTACAGTATGGATCTTTTGTAAGGATTGAAGGAATTTTTATTGTATAAAAAGTATATAACATGTTACAAATTAGCATTATAGACCACTTTTACACAGAAATATAGCATACTATTTTAAAAATAATATTTAATGAAAAATTTGCTTTTGACACATAATTTTACGCAGCAATAAACCAAAAATAATTAAAAAGAAAATTTCACCTACCGTACGAAAAAATTACACTGCGTCCAGACTTGTGTCCAATGGCCCCCACTCACGTTTCGCGTCTACCTTGTTTCGCACCTGAGGACTAACCAACGACGCTAACCTACGTGACCTGTCCTCAGATACCTAAGACGAATTTACGTTGGGTCGAAACATCTGTATCGACCTTTTCCTAGAAGGGACACTCAAATGAAAATGCGCTGGGGTCCAATGGCCCCCAGTGTGGACTTGCAGGGTTAAACACAATACTCACAACGGGACATGCACACTGTGATTTGCTATCTCCTTTTCTCCCGCGAGAAGTGTGCGAGTGAATACCAGTGCTTGACAATCACAAGACATATTACCTTATATTATATTGTCACATTCAATCTGCACATTTTATATCATTTAATGTTAAAAATTAAATCTGTATTACTTACTCATACTTTCCAGGTTACAATTTTTCAACTTAATTCTGTACAAAAACACAGAAATAAAAAAGCACGTATATTGACAATCTCAATTGACAATATTTACAGGAACATAACCTCAGTATTTAGTTGTCATTCAACACGGTACTCACTCGCACATTTCTTTCGGGATAAAAGGAGATAACAAATTACAGTGCGCATGTCCCCTTCCTTGGAGCATTGGGTTTAAACGCCTAAGTCTGGCAATAAATATACAGTTACCGTAGTAAAAACTCGAGACACTTTGTACAGCATGATTGGTCTCCTTATTATAACTCCATGGTATCTAGGTTCTCAACCACGAAGGAATAATAAGGAGACCCAACTGCCAGTGGGAAGCCATCTGAAACTGGCAATAGAAACATTACCGTAAGTGATACGCACATTATAGGAAGATCTTAGATTTGAGTGCGCAGGTGCGTAGTCGTCCTCTTCCTATACGAGGTGTGTTCAAAAAGTGAGGTGACTTCAATTTTCGCAAGCTACGTACATTCAAGTTTTAAATTTTTTGTTTTATTGTGCTGGTACACTTGTCACGATCATATGTTTATAGTTTTGACTATACTCGTATAGCTCGTGTTGTTTTTTTGGCAGAGGCGTAAAAGGTTAGAAGGGTTTGGTGTGCTCGGCGATTTTCTTCTTTCGAAAAAAATGGTGCAAAGAGTTTTCATTAAATTTTGTGTGAAAAATGGAATCCAGTGCTCTAAAACTCTTGAAATGTTGACAGTCGTATACGGTGAGTCTACTTTGAGTAATAAAAATGTGTATAAGTGGTACAAGCTGTTCCAAGAAGGCCGAGATGATGTCGAAGACGAACCTCGCCCTGGACATCCCAGCACGTCAACAACAGATGAAAACGTTCAAGCAGTGAAAGAAATGGTGTTGAAAAATCGCCGGATTGCCATCAGAGAAGTTGCTGAAGATGTTGGCATATCGGTTGGCTCATGCCATGCTATCTTTTTGGACGTTTTGGGAATGAGACGTGTGTCAGCGAAATTTGTTCCAAAACTGCTTAATTTTGATCAAAAGACCTATCGCATGACGATCGCTCAGGAGATGATGAATGAAGTCAATAATGATCCTGATTTTCTCAAAAGGGTTATAACTGGGGATGAATCGTGGGTATATGGTTATGACGTCGAAACTAAATCCCAATCGTCTTAGTGGAAGCATCCTGAGTCTCCAAGACCGAAAAAAGCACGTCAAGTTTGGTCAAATGTGAAGGTTTTGCTCACTGTTTTGGATTACCGTCGCGTAGTGCATCAGGAATTCTTACCACAAGGTCGTACGATCAATAAGGAGTATTATCTTCAAGTTATGCGCCGTTTGCGAGAGGCGATACGCAAAAAACGTCCGGAACTTTGGAAAACAATTCGTGGCTTTTGCATCACGATAATGCATCTGCTCATTGATCGTTGCTTGTGAAAGATTTTCTAACCAAAAACAGCACCACAGTCATGCCTCAGCCTCCATATTCACCGGATTTGGCCCCCAGTGACTTTTTCCTTTTCCCAAAACTGAAGAGACCCATGAAAGGACATCGATTTTCAACGATTGAGTAGATAAAAACTGCATCGCTGAAAGAACTCATGGCTATACCACAAAGTGATTATCAGAAGTGCTTCGATGATTGCAAAAAGCGTTGGCACAAGTGTATTATATCTGAGGAGGATTACTTTGAAGGGGACAACATAAATATTGAGGAATAAGTGAATATTTTTTGAGAAAACCATAAAGGCACCTTATTTTTTGAACACACCTCGTACATGGAAAAGTGTGCGAGTGAGAAAGTTTGTCAAATTGACGTAAGTTAGAGGTTGTGTTCTTTTGTTGATCATCATACGAAAGATACACAAAATAAATATATAAACAGTATTTTCGGTACTTGATTGAAAAATGTGTGAACAGATTATGAGAAGGAAACGTATAGGTAAGTACCTTTTAAATTTGTAATATGATAAATAGGCTAAAGATTCTCAAGGCTCTGAGAAGTTCTGAGAAATTCTCCGCAGGCACTCAGGTAGATATATTTAAACTTTAAAGGTCCAAGTCGCTCGTTTAAATGTTTTAAAGGCTTTAAAATGTCCTTTCCGAAATGTATTTGCCTTCTTCGGCGTGTAACTTCGTCCACAACCCGGAACTTGACAACTTCATGACTTAGAACACATTTCTGACACTTGCATAAAAACAAACAAACAGAACCTCTCAACTTACGTCAATTTGACAAACTTTCTCACTCGCACTAAATATCAGTTTACTGCCCTCGGTGACTATATAGTTGATATAGTGTCCCAGTTCATTCAATCTCACAGTTGTTATATTGCAAAAAAAGTAAAATTTTGGAAGGTTATAAATTGTATAAAGCTGGTTTTAAGGTGAAAGTGAAGTGCAAGCAGATCAAAGCAGTATTTTTAGTGTGAAGTTAGTATTTTTAGTTATAACTCATTATCTTCTATGCGTATGAATATTAAAATTAAGTAATATTCCCTTGAAGTATGGAATTTTGTTCAATTTATGTAATCAAATTCAATTGCTGATGTAAAATGCGATAACAGTTTATCAAGATTTTGAGGTTTGGAGCAGTCTCGGGCGAGAGCGTTCTGCTCGCATAATTTGAAAAAACTCAAGTGATATCTTTAAAAAGTAGTAAGATTGCATTCTTCTTTCCCATTTTAATGTAAATAAGTGTTATTTTTACAAAAATCTATAAAAAATTATATTTTTCTATGATAAATTACGAAAATTTACGACTCAAAAAACTACGAAAATTAAAAAATTTTCTTAATGAAAAAAAGTAAAAAAATACCAATTTCCAAAATCTTTACTCTATCCTCAAAAATTTTAATTTATTTGCCCAAGCCAAGAAGATTAATTTTCTAACAAAGTATCGTATCGTTTATCGTATAAAAAGAAATATTATTATGTTGAGACATAAAAAAATGAATTAAATTTATGTCCACGCATAATAATAAAGGCAGGTATCCTCCTATACTCGCAATGCACTCATAATTTATTTTATCATAAGCCATCATCTGAATCAATTTCTTTAAGGTCCTGACACAATGAGAATGTCCGAAAAAAATTATGTACAGAGAAGTTTAATTTCTTTTCCGTTCTTCATCCTAGTTACTATTTAAAAGTAAAACGACCCACTATACGAAACGGACAAATTTTCAACAAAATATATTAAGAAAAATCTTAAATTCAACTCTTTATTTTTGACTCTTGTGTAAGATAGCTTTTTTGTTTAAATTAATTTTTTGAAACATTGAAAAAAGAGTAAAAATAATTCACTTAAAAAGTGCAATAATATTAGAAAAATAATTCTTTTCGAGGTTCACTTATTATTTGTTCATAACTAAAGAGTCCAAATAAAACTAAAGACTTCAGAAAAACAAAACGTTTTAGCTTTTCTCTAAGAAAAGCATAAACAATAATCAATTGTTAACATAAGGTTTTTTAAAACCTGTATTAATTATTACCTCGTTAAGTGTAAAGTGGAAAACAAGTTTAAGAGTTCAAAAAACCGCAAATTTTCATCACTTATCTAAGAGAAGACATAATATATAAAATAATAATAGATAACACATAATAGATATAATAGATAAAAATTATTCATTTTTTAAACAACTATGTTTGTTAGCATGCATTATTTGTTACTTTACTAGTTATAAAGTGGGTAAACAGTTAAACATTTCAGAAGAAACCGCAAGTATATAGCATTAAAGAAGAAGATGTTTATAAACAATAATAATTTATTTAAATAATTATTTTCACTAAATTGAATTAAATTATTATTATTAAATTAAATTTAATTGCATTAAAAATTAAAATAACTTAAAATTGAATTAAATTAAATATTAAATTAAATAATAAATTTAATTCTTGCGCCACCTCTAAATATCACTTTTTTAAGACAAAATCAATGGATTTATTTTTGTATTAATTCAAACAAATTTCCGGGCGATAGTCATCAAAATTGGTAACAAATAAATGTGAAACACACTAATCTGCACTTATAAAATAGAAATAATTCTTATTATACTCATCTGAATTATTATGCTTGTTATTTATGATCGTATTTCTATTTCAATTTCGGAAAAGACATTTTAACGCCTTTAAACATTTAAAAGAACTACCTGGACGTTAAAATTTGTATTAGAAACTCACTCAGTAATCGCAATACTTTTTTTTTAAGCGTTAACAATTTTTAAAAATGTCATTAACTTCTGCTGAAGATGACTTCAAGGGCATCCATAATAGCTCAAGTAGTATGTTGTACGCGAAATTTAAAAATAAAATTCTCTCACTTGCAACGCAGCGTTGCTGTTTGAGGTTTTCACTGCGTGGCGCTAGCATCCAGGCAAAGTTCTTAAAGTTACCGACGGAACCCTTATTAACAGCTACTAAAAGAAGATGCAGTTGAAGTCGCCTTTCGCCCATGTAAATGACAGGTATTTTATTATTTAGAGTTTTTAACGCTGCAAGAAAAAGTATTGCGATTACTCCGTGATTTTCTAGTGTAAATTTTAACACAGAATCGGAATTTCTGTTATTTTTTTTTTTTTGTTTAAATTTTGCTCATTCGATTTTTGCGCCACCTGAAAGCGGTGGCCAGAACCACCTCTGAACCATGTCTTGAGATTTTGAGGTTAACGCGCCTCTCATTCTCATGCTTTGCTGGTGCAATTGCAATTGCCTTTTTAAGATTAATACTTGTATATCGAAAACAGCCGTACGCGACTCTAAAAAAGATGGCCGGTCCTTATTGCTAAGAGTTTCTATGTGCGAAATTTCTCCGTATGGCGGCACTTCTCGCACCTGGCCCTACTTCAACATGAAATCCAATGGGGAAAGTATAAAAAATATAAAAATGTAAATATTTAGCAAGTTTAAAGATGACTCAATTCAAAAATTCATTATTTTTATTAGTACAAATATCTCTAGAGTGTCGAAATATTTTTTTTCTAGGTTGGTAAGACTGTTGGTGACATCTGTGCCAAATCTCACATCAAAATAATCATTAGTGTTTAGTATACGTTTGTCTTTCTGAAGTACAAAAAGTGCATTCGGCGATTTTCACAATGAGTGAAATTATTCAACAAAGAAGTTCCATTAAATTTTGTGTGTGGAATCAAATTTCTGGTGCCGAAACGTTCAGAATGTTGCAAAAGGCTTTCGGTGATAATTAAATGTCGCGAGCAAGTGTTTTTGATTGGTACAAATTGTTCAAAGATGGTCGAGAGCGCGTTGACGACGAACCACGTCCAGGACGGCTATCAACATCAACTGATGATCAACACGTCAATAAAATCAAGGAATTGGTGCTCGAAAATCGACGATTAACAGTCAGAGACCTTACTGGCATCGTTGGAATATCGATAGGATCAGTATGGAAAGACAACTCATGGTTTCTGCGTCACGATAATGCGCCGGCTCACACGGCTCTCGTTCTTCGTGAGTTTTTCGGCAAAAATTCGACTAATATCGTTCCGCAACCACCCTATTTGCCTGACTTAGCTCCGTGTGACTTTTGGCTATTCTCTAAACTGAAAAAACCGCTCCGAGGCCACCGTTTTGAGTCAACCGAAGACATTAAACATAAATCGCTAAGCGCATTGAAGGCTATTCCGGAAATTGACTTTAACAACTGTTTGGAGAATTTGAAAAAACGTTGGCACAAGTGTATTGGGGCCGGGGGTGATTACTTTGAGGGGCACGATATAGATTTGGAAGAATAAATAAAAAATTTTAAAAATATGAACAAAGTCTTACTATATATATATATATATATATATATACACATATATATATACATACCAGGTGTATACATATGAAACCGGTATTTTTTTCAAGAAAAAAA
>NC_046665.1:17999740-18004056 GCF_010883055.1 Belonocnema kinseyi | reverse complement strand
GCATTGCACAATTTTTTCACTCAAGAGGGCAAGCCCCACCCCCCAAGTTTCCATTTTTTGCGAAAGAAAATCCGTCATTTTTCATTTTTCAAAATTCGGATATTAACACGTGCCACCGGGCACTTCAAATTCCTGTTTAATTAACAAGGGGACATTTTTAATATTCGAAAAATTGAACTCATGTTCCAGGGTTTAATCGAAATGCACCTAACTTTTTAGGGATTGAGGAGGAGTGTCTACAAAGTAAAACTATACTAGTAACTTTTATCTCACCCCCCTTATCCTGCACGTAGCCACCCAAAAATCTAAAAACTACATTTTTACGAATTATTGGTACTTTTTGGCCATTTCTGTCGTCTTTTTCATACAAATAATCACTTATGTACGATTTAAATATTCACCAGGGCTTTTTAAACAATATTCAATTTTTTAAATAAATGTAAAATTATTTAAACTATTATTTACTCCCAAAAAATGTCAAAAATAATCGTATGTTCAGATTGAAATAAAACTTTTTGTCATTGTTCGAGAAAGTAAATTTTTCTAAAAATATTATGTAATTCTTTAAACAATTAATAATTTTTTACTTTAAGAATTTCTAAAAATTGAGCCAGAAATGCAAATTTTTTTCAAATTAGTATCCTGTGATACGTTTTTTAAAATAATTATATAATTTTGAGACATTTCTTCTGATGTTTAACAAATTTATATTTATTTATTATAAGATTTGTTCAAACAATTGAAAAGTGGTTAACGTATTCTTTCTATACACTATACAGTCGGAAACGTAACTGTATGTGTTCTATTTTATTTCATTTTTTTTAGTTAGCGAAAAAGAACCGCTTGAGCAAATAAAGATAATTTAAACAAATAGAAATTTATTAAACATGAGGAGAAACATATCAAAATTATGTAATTATTCAACAAAACGTGGCATAGCATATTAATTTGAAAAGATAGTGGATCTCTCTGGCTCAATTTTTAGAAATGTTGAAGATAGACAATAAATAATTGTTTAAATAATTACAGAATATTTTTAGAAAAATGTAATACTTCAAAAAATGATAAATAATTACATTTCAATCAGAAAATACAATTATTTTTTACATTTCTTAAGAACAAATAATTGTTTAAAAAGACATGGGAAATATACAAATTATTCATTAGTAATTATTGGTATAAAAAAGGCGACGGAAATTGCTAAAAAGTAACAATGATACGTAAAAATGTAGTTTTCTTTTATTTTTGGGTCATATTTGTGTGGCTGCGGGGTGGGTGAGGGTGGATTGGAAATAAAAGTTATTAGCATGGTTTTATTTCGTAGACACTCCTCTTCAATCCTTAGCAAACGTGGCACGTTTCGATCAAACCGTGGAACACAAGTTCAATTTTTCGAAAATAATTAAATAATAAAAAAGTACTAGTATATATAGACCTTCCGGCTATCCTTTAGGGAAAAGTGTAAGTATAGAAAAATCATTATAGGCCTATAATTATTTTCCTATTATGAAATTACTATAATTTTGCACTAATTTATGACTTCTAATAAGAATAATTATTCGATTAATTATAGGAAAAATTATAGTAAAATAATTATATAAATTAATAATATTGGAATATTGAAATGATTATTGCAAAAAGTAGAAGATACCCATAGCTTTTAAGTTTCATTATACCTCCATTCTTTAAAAAAGCTTCTTTAAATATGTCAACTTTTATGTACTATTGTATGAGTAGTTCAAAATAAATGATTCATTTATACTTCCTTCTACTTTTTGCAATAATTATATTAATATTATTAATTTCTATCATTATTTTCGTAAAATTTTTTCTATAATTATTTCAATCATTATTCCTGTGATCGCGAAAAAATTATAGGAAAATCATTATAAGTCTATCATGATTTCCACGACAATAAAAGATCAGAAGACCAGATGTAAAAGTTTTATTTATCTTTCTTTTTAATTGCTTCCTTAGTTTTTAAACAAAAAATCCTCCCGAACGAAAAGGAATTTAAGTGATCATCATCTCTAGATGAGGAACAGCCACAGCCGGGGAAAGAAAGCTATTTTTAGGTTAAAATTCTGAAATTGCAATTAAAGGAATTGACATTGAAAATTGTATCTCTTCATTACTTTTTTTAAATTTTATTCGAATAAAGTATCATAAATATATTGGTTATAATTTATACATATTGATGCTATATAACAGTTCCTGTAAGATCCTTCACTTCCCTTTTCCAGACAATATCATCAGGTAGAAAATGTTTGTCGCAGACAAACTGGCCAGCTATTACTAAAAAAATCTTCCCTATTCATTGTTTTCTGATATGTATCCACTAAATGTTGTATCACTTTAAAAAAATAAATTTCTTGCCGTCATGACAACTCGAATGCTAGCCGGATGGACAGTTTGGAACAATGCACTTCACTATATTTTTCTTTTTCTTCACTCACTCAATTTTGACACTTATTTTTACTGTAATCAACCGCTTTGAATTTGTGTACTCTTGTAAACATTTTAGACTTACATTCTATAACATATTATACAAATATTTTTGTTTTTAAGAAAATTTCCCATTTAACGGCATGTTAAAGTAGGTTTAGTGGTATTCGGTAGTCCACTTTTATCGTTTAACAATTACAAATGATGAAATTATGGTAATTTTTATAATTTTCTACAAAAATGACAATTGTCAGCACGCAGATGTTTCCACGCATGCGGCCGCGCGGCGTACTCATGTACTTGTCATTGGCGCAAAAGTTTTAAAGCTAAATAATGCCAGAAATACGACAGAAGATTTAAAAAAAACTAACAGAAGAAGCGATTAAATGACCAGAGCTTACTATAGAGAGAATATACCCATATTTGAAAAAGCTACAGTCAGTGGACGGATTGAACTCTACTTCAAGATCGAATTTTTCATTACTTTAATATTCTAGTGTTTTATTAATTTATTAAAAATACTGCACTGCACATTACTGAAAACCAATTCCTTACTTGTAAAAACTATCTGTATTGCCTATATAAAATACTAAACCTTAAAACATTATTGAATATAAATAATTTTTTGTAAAATTGATTTTTTTTTCTGAATTCTTGCTCATTTTTGCATTTAATTTATTTATTTGCAAACACCTAATGTTATCATTGTCGCAATTTATTTTCCACGTTGAAAAGAAAAACCCACTCGATACTACTTTGTTTTATATACTTTGTATCGCATGACGTAAGAAAATTTAGTTTCTTTCAGAATGGGTAAAGTGATCATCGCATATTTTTATATTTTGATTCTCTCCAGTAACGCCCTTCTCGTATGAGATAGATGGCAACTAATAAATAATATATCGTTCAATTATAGAAGACAACGCATGAAATGAAATGAATTTAATTCGATTTTAACTACATACATTGATGACCTTCTGATAGCCACTAAGAGCTCGCTATTGGAACATTTTAATGCTTTATAATCAATTTTTACTCGACTACAATGTAACCATTATACACAAAAATTATGAAAATCTTTTTTGTTGTTGTACGTCGGTAGATTATTTGGGTTTTGTTGTTTCTGTTGATGGAACTCTACCCAATCCAGATAGTCTTGAAGTGATCAGAAATTTTCAGGAACCCAAAAATCGAACTCAATTGCAGCAGATTCTAGGCGTGTGCTTATATTGTAGCCATTTTAGTGTGCATCACACTAATTTTATCGATCCTTTCCGAAATTTATTAACGAGTAAAAATCCATGGATTTGCACTAGTGAGAATAAAAAGGATTTCGTCTCATTGAAACAGAATTTTGCTGATTATATGATGTTAAGTCTTTATATACCGGATATGATATTTAAGTTACAAACTGATGCATCTAATAAAGATGTTAGCGGTATTTTATATCAAATTGATAGTGAAGGTCGACATCATATAATCTCGTTCATTTCCAGATGTCTCAATACTGCGGAAGTTAACTATACCACGACAGAAAAAGAGCTCCTTGCAATCGTGTACTGTGTTACTAAGTTAAGATCGTTTTTGATAGGAAAAAAATTTGAAATCATCACCGATCATAAGGCGCTAAATTTTATGCATAGTACGATGCATCAAAATTCTAGAATCTCTCAATGGAGTACTGCATTACAACAATATGAATTCGAAGTAAAACATTGCTCGGGGCGTGATAACATTGTTGCCGATCTTTTTAGCCGAAATTCAGACAGTATATATACCAGGTGTATACATATGAAACCGGTATTGCCATTTAGCGGCCAGTAGGCACACTTGTAGGCACTGTCGGAACTTACCATTTGTGCTAATTGGCG
>NC_046665.1:17997906-17999640 GCF_010883055.1 Belonocnema kinseyi | reverse complement strand
TAACATTTAAAAACCGAAAGAACAATTTTCCTATCACTTGGAATTATAATTATATTTTTATAAAAATGTTAGAATATATAATAATTAAGAAATTGGAAAATATATACGAGAACTTGATTAGACGAATAGTCTAAAAAAGTCCGTAGAAATTGCAGACCACAAAAATTAAAATAAAAACTAAATAATATTAAAGAACTATATATAGATAATATATAGAATGAAAATTATAATTAATAAATTTAGAATTAGTGGAAAATATATGAAACCGTAATATAAATTACTCATCGACTTATATTTGTGGTATTTATTAAAAAAACCAAGTTTTACAAAGTTATAAATGTAAAAATGTTTTAATTGGCAATTTACTTTCAATCCAAATGGTTCTTGTTCAAGCTAAGTTTACCATCAGTGCGCCTCGAAGGTGTGCCGAGAGTTGCTTACAGCGCTCCAAGTGGCTCTTGGCGAACTATATCGATTAGTGCTTTCTACGGGGAGCGGTGGGTAGAGGGGAAGTGACTGTTTTCGCCGGACGCGTCGTCTATATTTATGGCGGGCAACTAGGCCCGCACCGCATCTACGTTTATAATATCTTTGTCTGAACTGTGTACGAGACATTGATGGGAGACCGCGGATATCTCTAGCATGCACAGTAGTGATTCCCAAAGATATTATAAGCCTAGATGCGGTACGTGTATAGTTCGAGGAACTAATTGTAGACGGCGCTCCCGGCGAAAATGGCCCGATTCCCCCATGCCTCTCAACCCAAAGATCGTGCTCACCAACTACTTTGCCCCTGCAATCTTCACCCGTCGAACAAGTCCATCCAATAGCCGATACTAACTCGGTAAATACTTTAAAATATTAAATAGAAATTTTATATTGAGAATTTTGAGTTATTATTTTCAATTAATGAATCAATTATTTGAATAAATTTTGCATCATGAAAATATGTAGGTGCATAAGATGTACTTTTAAATTGAATTAAAATGTAATTGTATCGTAATAAATATTGTTAGCTGCTACATCTTTTATGAAAAAAATGAGACATTTTACAATTAAAATTTACTGTTTATGAATAATATTATTTTGTTGTTTTGAAAAAAGACAGTGGAAATTCGATTACGTGAAACTATACATTTGGAGACATTAAAAGTTTTAATTGATAAACATATTAAATTGAAATTTAAAATAATCAATTTTTAAAATAAATATGATCGTATAGCGTTCTCGCATGTAGAATTAGCGATTTGGAGTTTTTATATGTAGAGTTAAATTTTATACGAATGCCGCCTCCCTCACGATTATTAATTTAAGTAAACAATAATTAGTAAATTTGTGTGTTTGTGTGATTACTTATGAATTTAATAAATTATAATTAAACGATAAAATTGTATGATAAAATTTTAAAAAATTTTTTAAAATAATATTTTACAGAAGTTTATGTATCTTACTATGTTGTCAATTATGTTCCGATTTTTAAAATTGAGAACCCCATAATTTTAAAATTGAAAAAATGTATTTTTGAATTTTACTCGAGCGATTGATCAGAATATATAAATATTTTGCCTTACATTTCTCAATTTAAGCTAAAAGGTTACTAATTATTGCAAAGTTTCAAAAACATTTATCTTGTAATTGTTAGTTTGTAATAAAATAATCCGTAAATGAATTATTTGTTGTCGCGGGCACATTCTCATCGTGCGCTGTGCCCGTGGCTCGCAACTTTGAGCGCTC
>NC_046665.1:17993862-17997806 GCF_010883055.1 Belonocnema kinseyi | reverse complement strand
ATATATCTGACATGCGCATTAGTGTTCTTGTGTATTTTATATACGTGAGTCAGATGTTGAAACAGCTGAGCTGTGAAGTATTTACGAGTGCATGAAAGATAAGAAACTTTTAAATATAAATAATAGAATAATTACTGTTTATAAATAATGAAACATCACACTATTTATTAATTAATAAATATTGTAATAATCTTAATAATTAAATATTTCTAGAATTGTAATCGTCTTTTTTTGTTTGTTTATAGGTTACAAAATGGTCATGTGTTGCATACCGAAATGTTCGGTTCGAACTAAAAAGTAAGTAATATTAAAAAATTTCACTCAAGGATCACATGTTTTTATACTATTTTTGTATTTTCCATGTTTTGCAATTTTTGAGCTCGTGCAACATTATACTTGGAAAATTATCGATTTTAACAGTTTAACATTTCCCCGGCTTTTTGTATACAATAATAAATATGTTTTCTTTAAGAAATAGTAAATTATAGCGAACATGATAACGGATGTCCCCGAGCTTCTCTTTGGTGAGATAATCATAAAAATTTTATTTTGCTAATTTGATTAATTTGTGTGTGGGTTTTGAGGTCATGTGTGTTTCAAATCTCTCCAGCTTTGCTTTCAAACTGTACAATATTTTTGATCGAAAACTTAGGACAAGCAGATGAACATAGTAACTAATGACCCGGAACTAACCTTGTTTGTAGGAAATTAAAAAAAGTTTATTTCTAAAATAATTTTCGATTGGCGATCCTAACTTTAAAATAGTGCACACGCATACTATTTTTATTTAGCAGAATACAATTTTTTTATTACTTTCCCAGCAAAAAAGATCAGGGATGTCCCTTATACTATTTAAGAGAAACTTCGAATTCAGTTCGTAAAAACTAAAAATTTTAATTTTGGTGGATAAAAATCATGGCGAACTAAATCTGATGTGTCGTAAATCAGTTCCAGTTCCCCTGGGGTTTTGTCCAAAAAAATTAAAATTTTCAAATACTGAATTCGGAGGTGCTGTAAGATGGTATAACGGAAATCCCAGAACTTTCTTGTTGAGGAATAATAACAAAAAATATATTCTGCTTAATAAAAATCTCATGCGTGTGCATTATTTTAAGGTTAGGATCAGGAATTAAAATTGAAACTTTGTAAACTATTTTCTACTTAAAAATAAATCAGTCTAAATGATTCACTTTTTAACCCATTTCGTTTGGAATTTTGTAATTAAGAAAAAGAATAATGATTTATTATTTGGCAATATTTGACTGTTAATTTCATATGAGTAAATTGAAGTCAACAGTTTAAAAGTAAATATATAAATAATAATTGAACACTTATAATTTGTACAAAAAATTTGAGTAATTCTTCATTTAATTTTAAACCCTTAAATTGAAAAGGATAAGTACCTTCCAGTTTATACGTGTGAATTATTAAGCATTTGAATACAACATTTTTGGAGTTAAAAGCTTTTAAACTTTAATTTTTAAATTCAAGACTTTCACTTTGAATGCTTTAATTTGTTGTTTATTTTTTATTACTTTAATTTCTCCTTTCGCAAGCCGATGTTCACAAATAAGCGTTTTGTCATTTTTAATTATTTTGTACTAAACAACTTTACAATGTTGATTTTCATTAGGTTTGCACTACTCATTTAATTATTGATGAAAATTATATTAAAATTCTTTTTTTTATTTTATTTTTTTATTTGAAACGTATAATCTTTTTTCTCGTAATTTGATTAATCACAGAAACCAGTAACTAGACTTTGCCTTACACATTAAAATTTAATTTTAAAAGTTTGAGGGCAGTTAACCACTTGCAATTCTTATACTCTTCAGAACTCACAACTTTAAAGAAATCCAAATAGATTATCAAAATAATTCAAAGAATCGAAGAATTTAACTAAATTCAAAAGAAATATAATGCGAATAGCGGTGCATCTCAGCAACGAAGACTATTACAAAAAAATGGAAAAGGAAAGAATTCTAAAGAATTAAAATAATTCAATAATTTTTTGCGAAACGGGAAATGACTGGAAATTTATTTCCTTGATTAAAACGGCCACCTAAGTTCTTAGTATTTAAAGAATTATTATATTCATTGGTGATTTCCTGTAAAAATAGTAATACTTTTTCGTACTTGTAAAAAAATTCCCACCAAGGATTAAAAAGAATTTTTATTTTATTTATTTCAAGTGAATTCTCTAAGTTTGCAATAACAAAGTGTTTAAAAATCGTGATTTATTTTTTTTTCATAAATAGTTTCGAAATAATTTTCACATTGTACACATGAGCTGTTTTTTAGGTAAGAAAGTCACGAAGAGGATCATAGGACCTTTTATTATCTCAAACTTGTAACTTACGCTATGCCTTACAGCTAAATAAGATCCCTCGGATCAGTTATTATTTAAAACTCACTTTCAATTGATTAGAATTCAATATGAAACACTTTGAATTCCTAAGATTTAAAGTCGAAATATATAATGAATTTGCAACAAGGAAGATTAATTTTCTTATCAAAAAGACGAATTTTTAACAAATTCCATGAATTTTCTACGAAATAGTTCGATTTTCAACTTATAAAGGATCAATTTCTAATCAATAATAGACAAGTTGCAATTTTCAAAAAAAATTCATTTTTAACATAAAAAATACCAAATTTTCAACAAAAAAAGTTAAATTTTAAGCCAAAGAGGTAAATCTTGCAGAAATACGATTTAAAAAAACTAGATTTAACAAACACGAAAAAAAAACACAGAAAAGTTCATTTACAAACGAATCCAACTTTAATTTTCTACCATATTATTAAATCATTACACAATATAGATTAATTTAGACTATAATAATTGCATTTTAAATAAAGAGACAATATGAAAGAAAAATCAAGAAAATTAATTTTCGACGAAAAAGATGAATTTTCTACCAAATCGAGGAATTAAATTTTCAACAAAAGAGTGAACCCCAAATATCAAGAGGAGTCCTAAAAATATGAATCTTTGATGATAAAGATCAACTTTTAACCAAGTCGTTTAATTTTCAATTAAAGAAGATAAATTGCGAACAAAATAGTTAAATTTTTAACCAAAGAAATGAATTTTCCAGCATTATATTAATGATCTACTAAAATGTTGAATTTTCAATTAAAAATATGATTCTTTCAGAAAAAAGTTAATTTCCTACCAAAAAGTTAAATTTTCACTAAACCAGTTTATTGGTTATAAAAATCGTTTAATTTGAAATAGAAAAAATTAATTTTCAACCAAATTTGTAGCAAAATACATGAATTTTTAATAAGATAGGAGCAATTTTAAACCAGAAAATATTGATTTTTATTAAAAATATAAATTTAAATCAAAAATGAAATATTTACTTTGTCAGTTAAAAAAAATTAATTCTTATTAAAAAAAACGAATTTTCAACAAAATAGTTACATTTTTAACAAAAGAGTTCAGCCTAAAAATGACTTTTTATCCGCAGAAGATTAATTTTCTAAAAATAAAATAGTTACATTTTCGACCAAAGAGGTGAATCTAAAACCAAAAGAATAATTTTTATACAAAGTAGTTCAAATTTTAACCAAGCTTCCGAATTCCTAACGAAACAAGATGACTTTTTAACAAAATAGTTGCATTTTTTACAGAATAATAAAATTTTCAACTGAGTACTAGAATTTTTAAACAAATGAGTTGCCTTCCGAACCACGAATGTAATAGTAGACTTTCTACCAAAAAGCATTTAAGCGAAAAAAAACGAGGAAAAGAGGTTTCTTAAAAACAGAGAAAAAAAAGAACAATTCTTTAAAAGTTAGTAATGAGGAAAGATACTACATGTTATGCATAAAAATATACAACGAAAAATCGACAAGACTCAGAAAACGAAATTACAACAATTAAAAGAATGACAGAGAACAAGTATATTGACACTATACTTAAGAAACTTTATTTTCAA
>NC_046665.1:17992696-17993762 GCF_010883055.1 Belonocnema kinseyi | reverse complement strand
GAAAAGAAAGAACTAGTTTGTTAAACAGCCATTTTGGATAAAAATTCATAAAGTTAGAGCATTTAAAAAAATTGTGGGACCATTTTTTTATACTTAAAATTTGTATTTACGGCTATTAATAGTATTGAGAAAGCCAAACAATTCATCCTCATGACTTTTTTTATACAAAAAAATTCTCAGAGTTATACCATTTTCAACATTTTTAATATCAATCGAAAATACAAATTTTAAGCCAAACAAAGTACGATATCAAAACAAGTAAAGTAAAGGAAAACATTTGTGTTTAAAAGCCTTATAAGATTACCATAGAAACTTTTTGGATTTTCTTGTAAAATCGAAAATTCTCATTTTTATTGCACAAAAAATCACGAGATATAAAAATCCTATTTTGTGGTCAAACTATGGAGGACACGAAAGAAGATGAATCAGCAAAAATTGGGATCTCAAAAAAGATCTAGAAATTTGTTAACAATCACTTCTTGACACCACGCGTAACTTTTGTTTTATTTACGAAAAATAACATTGAAAATCTAAAAAAAAACTTTGTGAAGAAATGATACAAGTTACGAAAAAAAAAGATAAAACAAAAATTGTTTACCCGCAAAAGAGCTACAAATTTGTGTTCATTTCTTACATTCTTATTATTTATGATGGAGAAAGTATTAGAATTGCCCGAAATTTGACACCATACAAATTTTGAACCAAATGACGCAAAATACGACAAAAAGTCTTAAAGAGAAATTACAAGTTTTGAAAAATCATACAAAATTTCTTTAAACCACTTTTCGATAGGACTCGTAATTTTGTTTTATCGTAAGTAATATATACAAAAAATCGAAAATTTCAATATTACGCGAAAAGACGCGAGATACATAAAAAATCTAATAGAAGACTTGTAGGATATTTTGCTTTATCTATAAAAAATAATATGAAAACCAAAATCCTATCATTATCATAACAACGCGATATAGAGAAAAATGTTTAAAAAAAGAATTGTATTTTTTAAATTTATTTTAAGTTGATTCAGAAAATATAAATTTACAACTCTCTGTCAAAAAATGAGTGC
>NC_046665.1:17979668-17992596 GCF_010883055.1 Belonocnema kinseyi | reverse complement strand
ACTGTAGGAAAAAATCAACAAGATCGAGCGCCGAAATTATAATTAGAGCAAATTTTCTGTAATTCTATTGGGACGGCTGAAATATCCCGAAAAATAAAATTTTCGACTCGGTAAAACTCTCTGTCCCAAAAAATACAATTCCAAAACTAATAAAATTCCTGAACAGTTTATAATATTAAAGAATTTGAAAATTCACAAATAATAAGACTCCCCAAATAAAATTGTTTCTTAATCAATATTAATTATTTATTAAAACTACGATAATAAAATATTGTTATCAAATGAATTTTTGTTTAATATTTAAAGTGTTAAAAATTATTGTTTGAATTTAAAATTAAAATTATTAAAAAAATTTTACCAACAAATTAATATATAAAAACACGTGTTTTTTAATTAACATTTTGATTTTTCAGAAGAACTTTTGTGATTTAAAAAATACTATATACATTTTCAACCAAAATATCTTATCCAGAAATATATTTTGTTTTAATTATTATTTTAAATTTAAATAATAATGTTTAAATACTTCAAACATTAAAAAAGTTGTTTCTTTGTTATAAATATTTGATTATTTCAAATAAAAATAAAAAAAAATTGTCAAAGAAAAATGCTTTCAGCACTTGTTTATCTTGAAATGTCTTTCTATAATTTTTTTTTTTAATTAAAAAAATGATTTTTCGAGAAAATTTTTTTTATAATTAAAAAAAGGCTGTACCGAAAACCTGTATCAAGCTTCAGACAAAGATAAATATCTTTGCTTCAGATCTGAAAAAATTCAGCGATACATACATGTCAAACTTTTCTAACCTCAAAAAATTTTTCTACTGCTTTACCGTCATATTTTACGAAGAATGAGAAAACAAGAATTCGACTTCGTAGTACGATGAGGGCAGCACCTCGACAGGGCAGGAAATGTGATGTCCTATATATATAATTCCCCCCTCCGACGCCCCGTACCGCATCTACGTTTATAATATTTTTGGTTCATACAACTTTTTTTTTAGGCCTGTGTTATCATTCATTAAATATTTTTGAAAAAAGCACTCCAAATTTTTTAATATGATCCATTAGTACAATCTCATACTAATTTTAAATATTAAAGACGTATTTTTCATTTTAGTTTTACACTTAGACGATTGTTTATGAGACTGTTTTCGAGTTATTCCTGCAATTCGCACATGCAGCGTTGAACTTGTTTCAAATTTGCCGCTTGACGTATTTAAAAAAATGGAAGTATCCGTACAAATCCCTACGGACCATTTGATTGCTTCACTTTTTTAGATGCGCGTGGCCAGACCATAGTTTGTTACATCATGGTCCATGGCATTATCTGTATGTGTCGCACATAGTTGTTTATTTTTATGTTTTAAATATTGCAAACAGGCAGTTAATTTCTGGCAAAAAAGTACCGTAATTCTTGTACATCATTTTAAATGCTACACGTAAAACAATCAAGCAGACGGGAATACCACTCTAAAAAGGCATTTTCTTCTACCGATGATTTATGTGCAAATGTAGATTGTTCTAAAAATTATGGATAAATTAAAAATTTTAATTAAACCCGAATTTGCCAGCTGGGTTTTAACAGGCAGATCTTCGTTTATTTGCTCGTATTTCAAGTAAGTCTTTTCAATATCAAATTCAAACAAGGCTGCGGCTAGCGTCATGTAAAAACGAGCCTCAAAATTAAAAGAGGCTCATGCAAAACCTAGTAAGCCTCGAACTCCGAGGCCAGTTATCTCGTTTCCACCACTGCGTCTCTTCACTCAGCACGGAAAACTTCCGTCTCACTCTTGCAGCTGAAAATAGATTCGTGGTGGTGGAAACGAGACATCTGGCTCCGGATTAAATAGAGCCAAATATCTCCTCGCTGAAGAGGACTGCTGTGAACGATCCCATGTAAATTTAGTAGTGGACACTGTACTCTAAAGTACACTTTCCTCCAAATTCTCCACTTTAAAACGAGGGATTGACAACTACTGGAAACTATACACCTACTTCTGACTTCAAGATCATTCAGGATATCTCAGATACTTTAAGATATTTCAAATACTTCAGGCAACTTCAGAGTATTTAAAGGCATTTCAGAATATTTCAATGTACTTCATGATAATTCACATACTTGAGGATACTTTAAGATATTTTAATTTAATTCAGGATAATTCACATACTTTAGGGTTTTTGACGCACTTCAAGATATTTACAGGTAATTCAGAATATTTAAATTTACTTCAGGATAATTCAAATACTAAAGGATATTTCATGTAAGTACCATAGTTCAAGATACTTCAGGATATTTTAAGGTACATCAAGTTATTCCGCATACTACGAGATGATTCAGAATATTTTAAAATATTTAATATTTCAAAGTATTTCAGGATATTGCAAGGTATTTCAAAATGAATGGGGTTTATTTTATATCGATGGGTATAACGGTGATTTCCTACTTCCATCCCTCTGTACTTGTAAATACACAAAATTTTCGGTACTGGGTAGAAAATAACCCAAGACAACTTCACGAGAGCCCTCTCACTTCCCAAAGGTGACATCTGGTTTCAACAAGATAGGGCTACGGCCCATACTGTTCAAGTTTCAATGACGAAACTGCCACAAATTGTCTACGGGCGCCTCTCTCTCTCTCTCTCTCTCTGAGGGCTGACGTGGAGTGGCCCGCGTGTTCACCTAATTTGAGCATTTGCGACTTCTACCTTTCCAGCTACCCGGAGGAAAAGGTTTTTAAGCATCAGCCTCACAACTTTGAAGATTTCAAGGATTGAATGTGGGAGCAAATGTCCGCTATACCCGTCGAGATGTGTGAAAATGTAACCAAAAACTTCAAAATTCGTCTTCGTCAATGCATCGCTTCTAGGGGGCCATTATCTTTCTGATACAGTAGGACCTCTCGAATCGAAACTCTTCGCATCGAAATCCTCAGAAAATCTGAAAAAGCATCTACATTTTTTGTTAGAAATCTGCCAAAATCTATATTTTGTTTTAAATTAGGCCATGGACTATTTGCATCGAAATTTTGATACGAATAGCCGGATTTCCTCAATACACGAAGACACTTCGTTTAAATTCTCGTTAAACTCTTCTATTGTGCTGGTTTTGGGGCTGGCGGTAATGAGGAACAAACCCGATATAGTATAGCTCCGGATGCAAACGCTTTTCTTTGTTCACATCTGAGTGGCCACCGCGCATTTCCCGCAGCTCCTGTTTATTTAGAATTTTTCAAAAGGTCTAAATATCTTTTTAACGTACTTGAATTTTTTCTAAGATATTTTTTCAGTTATCTCTAAATAATAAGTAATTGTTCTTTTTCCTAATTAAAGCATTTCAAATTTAATGGTTTAAAAATGTGATATTTAAGACTGAAATAATATTTGAAAAATAATTAATAATTAAAACTGAAAATATTTTATAAAGGTTCAATCGGGCGTTTAAATTTGTTTAACTAATAAGACTTTACAATTGAAACAGTTTCACTTTTAACGTTAAAATCTGCAAATTCTAAACTGATTCCAAATCGTCTTGCAATATAAATTATTGTTTGTCTTTTAAATCTTAATGTACAGTTCCATTTTAAATATCATTAATTAATTTATATTGTCACAGCTGATCAACAAAAAATGTTTTTTATCCAAATTCTTCGAGTTCAAAATCTTATAATTTTAATCGTTTGAATCTTTAACACTGCATTTTTAAATTCATTAAATAAAAATGTACGCTTAAAAATTAAAAAATTTTCATCATAATTATAATTGAAACCGATAAGAATTGAACTAATTATTTAAAAACCGGTTGAAATCAAAGTTTGACAGATTTTTTTTCTAAAAACTTGTAAAATTTCCGGTCAAAAAATAAATTCAACAACAAAAGTAAACCTCGCCAGTACCGAAAATTTACGCGTTGCTACGCATTATTAAGGGAGAAGTATACGAAGTAATACACGAGTGAATATCCCTTCGTATTTTCTGCATTTTTACAACTTTTAATTTGATTAAGTGGAAAATTTTAATTTAAAAAGCCGGCATTCAAGAAGAAAAATATTCCTTTTCGCGTCTTATATGCCGGATTTTTTCAATTAAAACTTCCCGGTAAGCCATAAATAAAAGTTGTAAAAATTAATAAAATAATATTTGTTTAAAATAAACTTCATTATTCTTAGGGTATATTTTTTATATATAAATTTCATAACCTATAATTTTGATCATGTAAAATTTGCGTAAAAGAGGTGTGAAATCACACTTAACCTCAAATTTTCTTGAAATAACAGTGAAAATGAGGATATTATATTAACCGCCATGAGGCTTCAAACTGAATCACTTGAATGGAATATGGTACAATATTTCTCTAGAAATTTCCTAACGTCTCACTACATTCACTGAACAGTTGTTCAACTCGAAGACAAGTTAACCTGCACCAAACTGGACACCAATTTGTACTTCGCAGTAACGCTCACACACATAACTATAAGTTTTGGAAACATTGAGATAGGTTTTGAAAGAACGTGAGTGATTCAACCAACTTTTATTTTCCAATTCGTGATCTCCGTAAATTACGATAACGATTGCCATATTACTACGCTTTTCGAATATCCAACATGCCCTTAAAATTGTTTTCTAATACCTATAGAAAGCAATTTAAGGGGATGTATTTTATGTACCCTTAGCACTATTTATTTATATTATTTTGAACGTCAGTATTCAAAATCATTTGAAATGATTTCCACTGACTTCAAGATACTCCATGATATTTCAAGGCACACAATGATATATTAGGGTAATTCATGATATTTCAAGATACTTCAGGCTTCAAGATACTTCACGAGTTGTCAACCCCTCGGTTTAAAAGAAATCGCTAGAGAAATTAATTGAATAATGTATTATACATGTAAAGAACAATAATTAGGCCTTCATTGTTTTAAACGGAATTTTATTACTGAATTCTCCTCAATAGTTCAGAAGTTGCGCGAGAAAAAATTTTATTTGCTAAAGAAGTTCGCCGCGTCACATGGAGCGAGTATAAGCGAGTGAGAAGCTCCAGCCAGCTGGATAGCAACCCGACACAAAACGTTAGGCTCAAACGTATACAAAAATATCGTACTTTGAATACGAGGTTGTCTAAAAGCAGATTTCGAGAGAACACTTCTTGAATGGGATTCAATACTCAGTAATTGCATATTTTCTGCTTTGCATTCAGTAGCACTGAGAAAAATTCTGGTTTGCATTCAATCGCATTTTATAGCATTGAAGCAGGGGCTTAGCATGGGGGAGGCCCCCCCCAACTTTTGAAAGTCGGCAAGTCTAGGATATTTCATTAATAAACTCAAGCAACGTACAAGGAATTTCGGTAATTTTAGTTAAAATCGTTAGTTTTTTAACATTTTTAGGCAACAAATGTTAAAGAATGAGAAGTGAATTTGAATTTTCATACCAATATATTTCCTTGTTTCAAAAATTCGGCAATTTATTGTAAATGTGTCACTCGGTATTTTTCAAGATTTTATTTTCCAGAAATGCTAATTAATTCATAGCTTTTGGATTTAAATAGAAGAAAATTATTTTTTATATCTTGGGAAAATGTAAAGATATAATTCAGCAAATCGACGGCCTTTTTTAATTGAGATCTCGGAAAATATATTCAGATCGACGATGTTAAATTGACTGTTTTGTGGAATTGATAATTTTCAGACTCATTTAATTACCCATTTATTTTGTGGAATCAATAATTTTCTAGACTCATTTAATTACTGTTTAAAGTTCTAATGTTTCGTCTTTATGAGATTTTGTGCGATTGAAAATTATTCAATTTATCGACATCGCCTATTTCAAAGCTATTTTCGGTTTCCTTATTATTTAAATGAATGTTTGAAGTCAGGTGATTTCTCAGTTTGAGTGTGTGATGGTAGCCTTGACGCTTGAGAAAACCAGTGTGCGAGCAGCAGTGAATCGCGACAGATCGTTGTCCGACCTTTTCGGATCAGTAAAGTGATTAGCTCAAATAAAGACATTTAAACTTACATCTTACAAAAATGTCTATATAAAAGAGTGAGTGATCTGTGTGGTTCTTAAAAATGGTCTTAGTCTGCCAAGTATTCTATACTTAAAATCAAACTTGAATTATTCATTATTTCTAACGATTCTTCTCTGTCTATTCCTGATCTGGCAAAATTAATTATTCATAAACATAAACATTAAACAATTACCAAATTCTCACTTCATTTTTTGATTTAAAATAAGCGTCTAAACTTTGTTGAATCTGAAATTTAATTAATCTATTTCAATTAAAAATGTCTTTCTCGGTTCGCAAACATTTTTCACAGTCAATAAAATAAAACATTCCAACACTAAGGCGCATCATGTTTGCATTTGAAGTAATAAAAAACAAAATAAAAATTGAGGCATTCAAATTAGAACTCTTAAGTTTTAAACTTTTTAAATTGACGTTTTAAACATTCTTAATTAAAGTACTTTGTAATCGAATGCTCAAAAATTTATAGGTATAAAATTGAAAGTATTAACACTTCCCCATTAACAAAGTTTAAATCAAATGGAGATAATCTGCAAATTTAGAATTTTTAACTTTTATAAGTTATAGAGTTCAGAGATTCAAATATAAATATACGTTATTATTTTCAATGCTCTAAATTCAAGAATGAATCAATGAACCTTAAAAAGCTCTAAATTTTAATTTTCAAATCTTGAGAAATCTAGAAGTTGTTTTAATTTTTTCCAATTTAAAATTATTTTTGAAGTATTTTCAGAACTGCTATATATTTTGATAAGCAATAAATGGTAAAAAATCAATGTTTTTTATCAAAAATTTTCCACTTCAAGCGCTTTTAATTTTTAATTGTTCATGACTTCAAGTCTGCATTTTGAAATTCTTTAAATTAAAAATATCAGCTTAAAGTAAATGGTATCGTAATTGAAAAAGATAACAATTCTACTCATTATTTTAAAAGCTCTTAAAATCGAACTTGGACAGCTTTTTTCTAAAGATTTGTCAATTTCTCGGTCAAAAAATTAATTCTGCAAAAAGGACTGCTTTGAGGCACCGGATTTCACTTCGTCTAAAAACTTATATGTCTCTTCGAAAGATAAACGCTTCCTCTTAATTTCCTTCAAAATTTTCGTAATGCCTGATTATACCTGGTTACGCAACACATGACCTAAACACTAATTGACTGAAAACGAACTGAAGCGATTGTCCTGCGAAACTTTTGCCACTGACTGAATATGAGTGAAGCAGACGACAGGATTAACCGCGGAGGTTACTGTCTGCTTTTTTATACGCTCCTGCGTTGTTGTGGAGTTTCTCCACTTGCCAGCATCGTCACTCTCTCGCCCCCTTGGACCACCTTGTCATCTATAACGGGAACTTTTCCTACGGGACTCCAGTGTATAATTCTATGGTTTGGTTCCCATCTAGAAAGGTAAGCTCCTCCGTTGAGCTAAAGACAGAAACATTTTTCAAAGTTATACTTGTATAACGATGTCAGTTTGATTTTCTTACCAAATTTGTTGTCTTCTCAATGACAAGTGACAAGTATTTAACAAATGGAAATTTGTTATACTTTAATGATCATTTTAATTAGTAGAGTTAAAAATGTAAAAAATAAATATCTCGGTTGTGGATACAGATTTTAAGCTGAACTCTAGCTTAAAAGAAGATTGAAAAACGTCCGTTCACTGCAGCTTTTACAGTTTATATTGTTTAAACTTCTAATTAAAAAATGATAAAATGTAAATCTTTGACTTTTTGTGATTGATGTGATTGATCAAGAAAAATCATGAAATATGACTAAGAGTAGAACTTCTTTTTTAACATATGTAGTCGTATCTTAAATAATTTTCTCTTCCCAAAATTATGAAAATATATAATTGTATTCCCAAATAATTTTCAATTCTTCCAACAATCATCATTTGTCTAAAAAATTTCGTTCTTCATTCAAATTGTGAAAAGTTTTTATCTATCGGCATAAATTATAAAAATTTGAAGAATGCTGAGTTATACATAGTTATATATACGAGTTTTCCAGTATTGAAACTCATTAAGACCGTAATTATTCCGACGCTTTTGATTCAATCATTAATAGTTTTTATTGGCCGTACAAATTTTAAGATGAAACCGATGAATCGAGAAGTTTCTTTTAAGCTAGATTTCAGCGTAAAATCTCTATCCACAGACGAGATATTTTTTTTTACAATAAATCGTTGCAGTCGGCAAATTCCACTTATTCAGTCGGCATTTATGACAATACTCACCCACACAATACTCACTTCGCATACAGACGTATTCAAGATTTAGACTTATTTTTTGTGGTTTGCACTTCTCCACGTGTGAGCTACAGTTATCCAGAAAAGAAGTCCAAAATACATATTTGATCATGATTAAGGACTATATTTCGCTCAGTCTATGTAAAATTGCAATAAGTTTATTATTTTATTAAATATTGCTAAAAATTGCCCTATGTTTCACATTATTTGAGACGTAGTAACCGTTTAAATTTTCGTGCATACTTCGTAAAAAGTTTCTTTCATACTTGGACAATGCACCTGCAAATTTTCAAAAAAATCAGAAGCTATTTCATTATTCTGAATAGGTATTTTATGCAATGATGTGAACAATACTTTAAAATAGGAAAATTGGTAAGTCTGACGCAGGTACTTAGTAATTAATTACAGTTACTTACAGGTAGATACTTATGAATCATAAAAAGTGTGGTTTACATACATCATATTTGTAAATGAATGAATAATAATAAAATGCCTAAACCATTTATTATTGTGTTTAGCCATTTTCAATTAGAATAAAGTTAGGTGGTCGCGGACTTTTTTTAAATTTTACACTTTTTGTATAATTAATTAGAGTTAACAAAAGTAATTGTTCAAATAATTTATTATTATTAAATAAGGCTAGAAAGTTTCGATTTATTCTGAAAGTTTTTATTATTTGTCTATTTTTCACTTGGAGTGAAACGTAAAAATGTTGTTAACAATGTGTTGAAATATCTAATGTTCTCAAACTCAATATCAGTGGCTCGGCATCCTAAAAGTTAATTTTTTTTGGTTTAGAAAAACATCTCAATGGGTACATCCACAACAATTTTGTTTGCCTTATAGTTAAATTTGTTGTATAAAATTTGACTCTTAAATAATTCAATTTAAAATTAAAACTTAATTTTGCTTGGTTAATAATTGATAATAATTTATTAAAAAGTGGCAAAATATCAACAGGAATTGTCGATTTTTTCAACAAAAATGTGGCGCCCGCATGGCATAAAACACATGATGTGACGACTAAAGGCATACGCATGCAAAGCCGAATAAAATACAGTGTCAGTTTGATAAAAACAATCCAAATCATTAATCATCTACGTTTTCTGGCTAAAAGGGTTTATTTTCGTGAAGTATCAGTATGCCTGAATACGTTAAACCCAGTTTGGATAATTATCCAAAATTTGTTACACTTAAGATGAGTGATTTTTTTTTGCGAAATGCTCCAATTTCAACGTTGCTGAGAATGGAGAGGTAGAGAAGTAAAAGTGAAAACATAAGTAAATGGGATAAATGGAAATATTGAATACACAAAACCTAACCTCACTTTTTTGTAGATGCTTTCATAAATACTTCTTGAAATACTTCTATAAAATTATTATGAAATTGCCCTACCGAAAGAAATCTCTGAGTTTTCTTGAGCAAAGTAGCCTGGCCCATTTGAGTCTATGAACAAAGTCGATTTGAAACAAAATAGTCTCGGAGATAGTTTGAGAGATTCGGGTCCTTTTCAAGATCCTTTTAGTGGTCCTGTTAAGAGTGGTGCGACGGTAATATAATTTTCCTTTTGTATTCGTCACATACCGGGCGGGCAGAGTTATTTATAGTAGTTGATCGTGGCTAATCCGCTCTCCCTTTTTTAATTTCTCTTCAAATTATTAACACTTTTTTTAATTGATGGATTTTCTCATTATACTTATTTATAATTATAACTTATATACTGATATACAATTTTCTAATTGAATTAAAAAATGTTGTCTTTTTGGCGTATCTCATTCCATTTACGAGAAACGTTCTATTAATTCCAATTTTAAGCATTAAAAAAAAAAAGTTAGATATCTGAAGGCATCGAAACCCATAGATTCCGAATTATTATGTTTTAGGCTGTTAACTATGAAATTAAAAAAAATCTACTTCTAAATTTTAATCCGAAAGCTTAACAAAGGACCCTTGAGTGTCGGTTACTCTATTCAGATAGCCTCTCTGCTTGTTATTTATGATCGTATTCTTATTTCAATTTCGGAAAGGATATTTTAAAGCCTTCAGACCATTTAAACGAGCTTCCTGGACCTTTAAAAGTATCTACGTGAGTGCCTGCGAAGAATTTCTCTGAGCTTCTTTGATCTAAAGAATTTTTAGTATATACTCAAAGATTCTTTTCGGTAGGGTGATCATTACTTTTATAAATACTTTATTATATAATACTTGTTGCGTAAATAAACTATTTGATTTTGCGAGGTTAAAGTACCTTTGTTCTAGTTGTTTTGACTGTTATATGTCTTGTCATGTAGATGCTACCGATAGAAATCTGAGTATTCTCAAGCGAAATAGCCTGGCCCATTTGAGTCTATAAGCAGACTCTATTTGAATGATTTAGTCTCTGAGATAGTCTGAGAGATTTGGGTCCTTTTCAAGGTCCTTTTAGTGGTCCTTTTAAGAGTTGTGCGACGGTAATATAATGTTCCTTTTGTATTCGTCACGTACCGGGCGGGCAAAGTTATTTACAGTAGTTGGCCGTCGCTAACCCGACTCTCCCTTTTTAAATTTCTCTTCAAATTATTAACACTTTTTTTTTAATTGATGAATTTTCTCATTATACTTATGTATAATTATAACTTATATACTAATATACAATTTTCTAGTTGAATTAAAAAATGTTGTATTTTTTGGCGTATCTCATTCCATTTACGAGAAACCTTATATTCATTCCAATTTTAAGTATTAAAAAAAAAATTAGATATCTGAAATCATCAAAACCCGTAGATTCCGAATTATTATGTTTTAGGCTGTTAACTATGACATTTAAAAAATCTACTTCTAAATTTTAATCCGAAAGCTTAACAAAGGACCCTTGAGTCTCGCTACTCTATTTATATAGCCTCTTTGCTTGTTATTTATGATCGAATTTTTATTTCAATTTCAGCCTCTACTTGTTATTTATCTACTTGTTTTTAAAACGGCAATGTAAAAAAAATTAATTCTTCATCACTATATTTAAAAGTATTTGTATATCGGGGACTAACACAAAATAACAAAATTATAAATTAGCAAGAACAAAATTATCGAATTATAAAATAAATGAATTGTCAAATTCCCATAAATATCTCTATTGCTGAAATTTAAGTTTGACGAAATTTAAAAATTGCCGAAAATAATAATTAGTAAATTATTAATTAATGATTAATGAAATTGTTTGCCTTCTTTATAATTTTATTAACAGCCCATTAATTAAGAATCAATTAACTATGTTCGGCTGTTCTAAATTTCGAGGATTGAAATATTTGTGGGAATTTAATCATTCGTTTGTTTTCCAAGCCGGTCTTGAAGTAGTTGAATTTTAGTTTCGGATATTTTTAAATTTGGAATTTTATTTTTTGCCAATTAAAAATCTTGTCGTTATTTTGAATTTGGAAAATTTTATAATTTGATAATAATTTATATTTTCGGCATTTTTTTCATTCATTTGTGTATTCGTGATTTCTTTTTAATTATTTTTTATAAGTTCTGAATATGCATGCCATTTTTTGGTTTGTTTGAATTATATTAATTATGCCGCTTTTTCCTATACTAAAGAAAATAATACGTACGTACACAAGTCTCATTTACTACCTGACTCTACACTATGAGGAAAGAATTATTTTAAAGTATTTTTCATATTTATTTTTTAATTTCCATTCATTTTTCCTATGGTACTGCATTGTTTTGTAGAACAAAGTTACTATTAGCGCCGCCGCACGGCTGTTTTCAACTCTCGTGAAACATTTTTTGCATTGGGCAGTACAGTGGAAGCACCCCCTACATACATCCCAGCCCTCCGTATATATAATACCGCAAAATATCAATCAGCTTCGAGTTTTATATTAACAAAAAGGCCTATTTTATATTTTTCTACTCAAAATAAAAATATTTATTGTACATATCGTTAAAATGATCTTTACAACAATGCACTGTTGACGTTAAGGATGTTTTAGGGCTTATGTCAGGTCAAACAATTTTGTGCTATTTTTTTCGTTCCTCACCTTTGGTTATATATGAGGTGTGTTCAAAAAAGAAGGTGACTTTATGGTTTTCTCAAAAAATATTCATTTATTCCTCAATATTTATATTGTCCCTTTCAAAGTAATCCCCCTCAGATATAATACACTTGTGCCAACGCTTTTTCGAATCATCGAATCACTTCTGATAATCATTTTGTGGTATAGCCTTGAGTTCTTTCAGCGATGCAGTTTTTATCTCCTCAATCGTTGAAAATCGAGGTCCTTTTATGGGTCTCTTCAGTTTTGGGAAAAGAAAAAAGTCACTGGGGGCCAAATCCGGTGAATATGGAGGCTGAGGCATGACTGTGGTGCTGTTTTTGGTCAGAAAATCTTTCAAAAGCAACGATGAATGAGCAGGTGCATTATCGTGATGCAAAAGTCACGAATTGTTTTTCCAAAGTTCCGGACGTTTTTTTGCGTATCGGCTATCGCAAACGGTGCATAACTTGAAGGTAATACTCCTTATTGACCGTACGACCTTGTGGTAAGAATTCCTGATCCATTTTCCACACAAAATTTAATGCAAACTCTTTGCTCCATTTTTTTCAAAAGAAGAAAATCGCCGAGCACACCAAACCCTTCTAACCTTTTACGCCTCTGCCAGAAAAA
>NC_046665.1:17976041-17979568 GCF_010883055.1 Belonocnema kinseyi | reverse complement strand
ACTCTCCGAAGCAGATACAAACGTCTCATCCGACAGATTTGGTCTTCCGAACTGTCGGCGAGAAACAAAGCATCTGCAACGAACATGCTTGCCGTCCCGGTAGTACTCTATTCATTTGGAGTAGTTCCATTGACGAAGAACGAGCTCGGATCTCTTAATCTCGGGACAAGAAAGGTTATTCACATGAACAAAAGCATGCATCTTAAGTCTTCCGTTCCGCGACTGTACATCTCACGCCGTCAAGGGGGTCGCGGAATATTGAGTCTTGAATTTCTTCACAACAGGATTATTCTGGATACAGCACATAAAGTTGCAAATGGAAGAGACCCTCTTCTTAAAATGGCCAGGAATCACGAAGAAGTGGGCAAAGGAGCGTTTCTGTACAAAGCAGCGGAGGAGGCTGCTGAAACACTCGGACTTGACTTCAATATTAGGGGTGAGCAAAATGCATCAAATCTTATCTATCTCGAGTACTCGCTCCTGAAAGCCCGGATTAAGAAAGTACAAGAAAAAAACTTTCGTGAACAGCTCCTCGATAAGAGAATGCCCGGTATCTTCCACAGAAATGTGAAGGATCAGTCAATGTCTTGTGAGCTAACGTTTGCTTTCCTTAAATCGTCAGGATTGAAGTCTGGTACGGAGGGTTTCATCTTTGCATGCCAAGACGGTGTCATTTCCGCCTTAACATACCGTCGCCACATTTTTAGCCAAGATATTTCTGATGATAGCTGCAGGGCGTGCCATGCACACCCCGATCATTTAGCTGACATCGTATCTAGTTGTCCAACTTATGCGGGAACGACATACATTCGAATGCACAATGAGGCACTAAGAGAGCTTTATTACCATCTCTGTCACTCTTACGGCAGTAACCTTAATATCGCTCCTCTAAATGCTCCTAGGGAAATCGTTTAAATTGTCGAGAATGGGAAGTGCCGCATATACTGGAACTTTATATTCTCGACAATTGTTTCTGTTGCTCACTCGAGGCCTGACATGGTTCTCCTTGACTTCGAGAAGCGAACCATGTTCATTATTGAATTTTCGGCACCAGCTGACAAAAACATAACCAAGGAGAATGAAAAGAAAGAGAGGTATTGAGACCTTATAAGGAAGTTGCAACGATTGTACCCGGAATATTCTGTGAAACTAATCGTCCTTATCATCGGCACTCTTGGAGGTGTCAAGCTTTCACTTGCTAATGGCCTAAAAAACATCCCTGCGTGTCAGCAATATGCTAAAACACTTGCAGGAAAAATGCAGAAGGCAGTAGTCCGTGGGTCGCTCCGTGCTCTTCGGGTGCACGAGGGTTTTGCTGGATCGTCGTATTGATTCCTTTACAGACTGGCTAGGAAAGAGGAGAAGGAGAAGGAGGTATTAAAGGAAGTGCAGGAGAATTTATTTCGGGGGAAGTAGGGGGTGGGAGTAAAGCAGGGTGGAGGAGTGTTAAAGGTGTTGTACTGGAACGTAGCAGGAGTAAAGAAGAAAGATGAGGATTTCTGGAGGTACATTCAGGAATTTGATGTGATTGGACTGGTACAGACGTGGGTAGAGAGAAAGGAATGGGATAGAGTAGAGTGAAAGTTGCCAAGGGGGTATAGGTGGGCGCTACATGAGACTGTCAAAGTAAAAAGGAAAGGAAGGGCAAGTGTGGGAATTTTAACAGGGGTTAGGGATGAATTTGAGGAAGAAGTTCATGGAGAGGGAGAGGGGGAGGACGTGCAAATGAGGGTTGTAAAAATAGGAGGGGCAATGTATAAGTTTGTGACTCTGTAAAATAAGGATAGAATGGAACGGACTAAAGAAAGGGTAGAAAACTTACTAGGAGAGAGAGATGAGGGTATGGTAGTAATGGGGGGAGACTTTAATACGAGAATTGGGCGGGAAGGGGGCCTGTATCGGGAAGGGGAGAGCTATTAAAGAAAATTAAAGTATAAGATAATAAATAAAGAGGGTGAGATTCTAAGAGACTGGCTGGATGATAGAGGGTGGGCGGTGGTGAATGGTATGGTAAAAGGGGGAGAAGTGAGAGAATACACGTATGTGAGTAAGAGGTGTGTATCGGTGATAGAATATGTGATTATGAATATGCAAGGGTGGGAGGAGATAGAGAAATTCGCAGTGGAAGGGACGGTGGAATCAGACCATCAGCTATTAATTTTTTGGATGCAGGGGCAGGCTGGCGAAAGTCAGGGTGGAGTCGGTGGAAGAGATATGGGATGATCTACAGAAGAAAGTGAAAGGTTGTGTGCAAAAGAAGGTATTTAGGAAGAAGAAGAAAGGAATGGTGAAGCCGTGGTGGGATAGGGAATGTAAAAGGATGAAGAGAAAGATGACAAAGAAGTACAGGATGTGGAAGAACCGAAGCGCGAAAAGGGAGGAGTACGTAGAAACGAGGAAGGCGTTTAGGGCTATGTGTAAGAAGAAAGAGCAGGAAAAGGAAAAAGAGCGGGAAGAGGAGTTGAGAAGTGTTAAGACAGAAGGAGACGTGTGGAAAATAATTAATAGGTTTAGGAAACGTAGGGTGGATATAAGTGAGAAGATGGAGAGCGACGAATGGAGGAAATTTTTTAAGGATTCATTTCAGGGTTCAGATACACAAAAGAGAGATGCGGGATTATAAGAACGAGGGAGGTAGATGGAGAGGAGCTGAACGACGAGGAGATAGAGAAGCAGATAGGGAAATTGAGAAATCTAAGGCAGCAGGGATGGACGGGGTAGAGAACGAAGCGTGGCTGTTTGGCACACAAGAGTTAAGGTAGAGGGTGGAGGGATTCCCAAGAGGGTGGAGGGAGGGGTTGATCGTACCACTGTATAAGAAAGGGGATAGGGAGAGGCAGGAAAATTATAGAGGAATTACGCTTATAAATACTGCGTACAAAACATACGCGATAATGTTAGCAGATAGGCTGCGAAAGGAGGAATAATGCCAGAGACGCAGGTGGGTTTAGAGAGAGAAGGAGCGCTATTGACAATATTTACGTCTTGCAACACGTGGTGGATAGAGAACTAACGAAAAAGGGTGCCAAAGTGTACGCGTTTTTTGTAGATCTAAAGAGCGCGTTCCCTTCGATAGATAGAGGGAGGTTGTGGGAGGCAATGGAAGAGAGGGGAGTGAAGAGGAGTCTGATCGAGAGGATAAGGGAGGTATATGATGAGACGAAATATAGGGTGAGAGGAGGGGAGGGAATCTCTGAGGGATTCTGAATAGATAGGGGGTTGAATCAAGGGTGCCCACTTAGCCCAACGCTTTTTGCAATTATGATCGCGGATATGGAAAATAAGCTAGCGGCCGGAGTGGTAGGAGGAGTTAGGGTAGGAGGAGTCAGGATATGGTGACTAGCATATGCAGATGACATAGTGCTGCTGGCAAAGAGCGAAGAGGCTTTAAAGGAGTTGATGAAGAGGTTGAGAAGATACTTGGACAAAAATACCAGGTGTATACATATGAAACCGGTATTTTTTCAAGAAAAAAACACATTTATTTCAAGAGAATGATAACAAATATTTTATTCAAAGTATGCGCC
>NC_046665.1:17973936-17975941 GCF_010883055.1 Belonocnema kinseyi | reverse complement strand
ATCAACGAGCTCAGGATCTTCAGGGATGCCATTAAGTTTTCCTCGCTTCAAATAAACCTTGGCGCATTTGTCTAACCCAAATTCCATTCCAATTTTCTTAGTTTATCGTTCGACAATCCCTAGAGCTAGATGTAGTTGCTCTTTGTTTTTAGCATAGATATTAAGATCGTCCATGTAGAATACATGAGTGACCCTGTACTTTCGACCAGCAGGATTGCCGCACAAGTACCTGTCGGAATGGTGAAGTGCTAGATATAGTGACAATGATGTAAGGCGAAGGAGGAGTGGGCTCATGGTGTCGCTCTGAAAGACACCTCTCTGAATGGTGACCTTGTTAGTTGTCACACGACTTTTTCCAGATGAGATAGTAAATCTGGTTTCCCAAAGCGGCATTAATCTTTCCATGCACCTAACTATTTGCGGATGAACATTTAAGATTTTCAAAAGACAGATGATAAGTCTATGGGAGGTCGAATCGAAAGCTTTCCGATAATCAATCCAGACCATCGATAGGTCACGCTGGTAGAATGCTGCATCTTTGCAGACACATCTATCGATGAGCAGGTTCTCCCGACATCCGACTACGACTTTCTTTGAGCCTCGTTGTTCATACATTTCTTGCCACAGAGGTTCAATTGCCCGAACAATCCTATCATTTAGGATAGCTGTAAATATCTTATAAAGTGTGTTCAGACAAGTTATTGGCCTGTAATTTGTCGGGTCAGCTAAGTTCAGGAGTATTGTGCGCCGTCCGCCAACCACTCCGGAATCGGCTCTTCCGACTTCAAATATGAGGTGAAAATACGGACCAAATGCTGAAGGGTTGAAGAAAACTTCTTCCACCAGAAGGTTTTGATACAATCTGGTCTTGGAAGGGTCGAGATGTGTCAGAGAGAAACTGTTGATTTTTTCTGACCCACCTCTTCCTCCGCTCTAGACTTCTCTTAGCGTCAGATAGTATCCGTAATCTCTCAATAATATGCTGTCTGATGGTCAGCAGCTTTGACTTGTTAAGTGTGTGATAACGGGTCCGGAGTTCGCGCGCGAATTTTCGAACCTTGGCGGTAAAATTCCTGCCAGATGTGATGTAGTCAATCACACACTGAATGCGGGACGCGTACTGTCTTGCCCAGCCTATCTTTATGGCTAGTTGATGCATTCGTCTTTTGTTCTTATGATCAACCGTTGGTTTTGTTTTACGGTTCGCATCGGCCAAAGCTTTCGCTGCATTATACGCACAATAATTAATAGCCCGGAGGTCAGATTCTCCGGAAAAATGTCCACGAAGCTCGTCATCCATTTCAGCCAGATCTTTAGGCTTGAGAGAAATCTTGTTGTTGATGTTTCTCCGGGTCGTAAAGCATCGCTCTTCCTCTATTGAATGCCTGCCCGCGGTTAGTCTTAGTGTCGCCTCTCGTTCTCTGTTGCCGGCTTCTTCTAGCTGTGGTAGAGTAGGCGTTCCGCTTACATAGCCCCTTCTTTGGAGTAGTTCAGCATGGTTTCGCAGACGTTGCTGCGAAAAGTGCGATAGCTCCGGGTATTTCTCGCACCACAGAGCATGCAGCCATGCCATGTAACCCCGTTCAGGGGCCACACTCGCATCGTAGCTCTCCAGCAAGTCGTGATTCAGTCGCTCCGTCCACCCAAAGGTCGCGAGATCCCGCCGATCCATCGCATTGAATCCATTTTCATTGACTCGCCCAGCTCTAGATTGGTCAGCATTGTTGGCCGACCCATTGTCGGGAGCCCTGTGCGTTCTGTTGTTTTGAACCACACTTACTACAACTATATTTGGTGTTGTCATTGTTGTTCCCACGAGAAGCTAGGGAAAGGGGTTCTTCCATCCTTGTAGAGCCCAGCATGCAAGGATAAGGCTGCGTACTCTGAGAGGTCGCCGGGTATTCCAGAGTCATCGTTCTAGACACCTCACCCAGGTGCCATTCAGCTTTCGGCACGGTTTTCACACCTCCGCTTGGGGGTTAATTCCTTCGGGACCACCCCTGGA
>NC_046665.1:17971005-17973836 GCF_010883055.1 Belonocnema kinseyi | reverse complement strand
CATATGAAACTTGAAATGTTTGGTATTGGATATTGTTGACAGATGACAATACGCCAATTAGCACAAATGGTAAGTTCCTACAGTGCCTACAAGTGTGCCTACAAGTGTGCCTACTGGCCGCTAGATGGCAATAACGGTTTCATATGTATACACCTGGTAGGCTAGAGTTAAATGCTGACAAGTCGAAGGTTATAGTTTTCAGGAAAGGAGGTGGGAGAGATAAGGGAGGGGAGTGAAAGGGAAAAGCGGTACAGGAGGTAAAAGAGTATGTGTACTTGGGTTTCCTGTTTCGAAGGAATGGGGGAGTGGATGGTCATATAAAAGAGAGGGTGAGAAGGGGAAATGTGGCGATAAGGCAGGTTTGGGGGCTGGGGGAGAGGTTGTTAACAGATGATTTTGTAAGGAGAATGAAATTGTTTGATTCGCTAGTGATGAATGTCTTATTTTACGGAGTGGAGGTGTAGGGTTGGAAGGTAAGTGAGGAGGTAAATAGGATACAGAAGAGGTATATAAAGTGGACACTGGTGTTGGCAAGGAATACGCCGAACTATATTGTCAGGAGGGAGACAGGAAGAACGAGTTTAGGGATTATAACAGGGAGTCGAGCGTGTAAATATGAGGAGAAATTTTCGGAATTTTTTCAAAAGAATGGCGTGGAGAAAGAGAATGCAGAAGGAGAGGAGAGGATAAGAGAGTTAATATTTAACGGGAACTATGTGTAGATTATGCTAAGGGAGAGAGCGCAATATTTGTGTGAGAAAGGAGAGCAAGGTAGTCAGAGACTTATAGCGAGAATGAGATGCGGTTGCATGGAAGGTTATAATATGTTCTGGTTTTCTAGAGAGAAGAGGATGTGTGAACTGTGCGTGAAAGGGGATGCGAAAGTTAAGCACTGGTTGGAGGAGTGTGAAGAGGTGGCAAGGAGTGAGATAAGCATGGTGGTATTGGTGCATGAAAGGGGGGACAAAAGGGCTGTCAAAGTAAAAAGGAAAGGAAGGGCAAGTGGGGGAATTTTAACAGGGGTTAGGGATGAATTTGAGGAAGAAGTTCATGGAGAGAGTGAGGGGGCGGGCGTGCAAATGAGGGTTGTAAAAATAGGAGGGGCAATGTATAAGTTTGTGACTCTGTAAAATAAGGATAGAATGGAACGGATTAAAGAAAGGGTAGAAGGTGGAAGGTGCTTCCCATAAGCATGGGTGAAGAGGGTGTTGGGTAAGATGGAGAAAAAGAGCAGGAAGGAAGAAGAGGAATGGAGAAGGAAAGATTGTAAGATTGTAAGCAAGTCAATTTTTTAAGGCTAGAAGGCCGAAAAATAAACGTTTATCTATCTATAATAAATAATGATAAAATATAATATATCTATTATTAGACTAATATAATTTAAAAGTTATTATACATAATTTGGTGAAGGTCAGGGCCGTAACCATAACTTTGGGATTCAAAGGTACTGCGCTTGCGCGAGCTATGCGTAAGAGGAACACGACGCGACTGAGTGTTACAGTAGAGCATTCTCAATAAGCCATACAAATTTAAAGGGTTGGACCTCTAGGGGTATACCTGTAAGGGAAAATACATTGACAGTATAGGGATTGTATATTTCGGAGACGTTTTTAAAATAAAAGAACAAAAATGATGAAATATTGTTTCGTAGTAGGGTGTAAGAAACACAGTACTGTGCATCCAGACACAACACTTTTTCGGATTCCAATAGGCATAACTGAGGAAAATCAAAAGTTCCTTATTCAAAAATACAAGTATTTTATTTGAAAAATCTTCGTTTCTTGTAAAAATTTAATATCTAATTATACAGATAACTTTTTCACTTTGGGTTCAAAGTGTATTGCTTTTTGGTTAAAAATTCGTGTTCGTTAGCCAGGGAAAATGAAAAATAAGGTAGAGATTCTTTAAATTGGTATTTTTTGCTTTTCTGTAGCAAGAAAAATCTAAAATTTTCGTACACTTTTTTGAGACGTACAATTTCAGGATTTCTTATGGAAAAAATATGTTTGTTTATAGATTTATGTAAAAATACCACGTATTTACATTAAACTGGGAAAGTAGAATACAATGTTAAAAATTTATGATAATATCACTTGAGTTTTTTAATCCTGCGAGCAGATCGCACTTATAATAGGCTGCTCCTAACCACAAGATCTCAATTAACTGTCATCGCCTTTTACGTCAGCAATGGAATTTGGCAAGTTAAATTGAAATGAATACAATACTTCACACGAATATTCCTTAATGTTAATGTTCACACTCATAGAAAATAATAAGTTATAACTAGATTATTAAGTTAAAACTAAAAATACTATATTGTTACACTATAACCTCACCATGAAGCAGAAAATTATCATTGAACTGCTTGCACTTCACTATAAAACTTATAAACTTCCAAACTTTTATATGCTTTTCCTTGTTTTGCAAGGTAAAAACTGTAAGATTGAATAAAATATGACACTATATATCCATTATTGTATATCCATTATTGTCACCGAGGGCACTGAGCTTAGATTTTCACTAAAATCTATATCTTTAAGAGCATACGGATCAAAGTTTTCGATTTTTTCCAATTTTTGAATATATCGGGTCTTGACGTCTCAAGACAATTTCCCCAAATATTCACTCTGCATTTCGAAAAAACAAAAACAATTGTTAAAAACGACGAAAATACATGCAAACTATAGGGGCATAGGGAGTAGGCTATTCTCCCGAAAGCCACTCCGAGCGCTTGACGTCACAAGTAAGAATGCTCTATTGCAGCGATTCCCAAACTAGTGCCGCCAGCCGATGAGGCTGCCGCCGGCAGGGGGATGCCACCCCGTGCCCAG
>NC_046665.1:17959580-17970995 GCF_010883055.1 Belonocnema kinseyi | reverse complement strand
CCCCCCCCCCCGCTATGAGGAACCTTTCATTGTCATGAGATTTAAGGCTGCTTCAATAACTAAAATCCTAAAGATATGGCTCAATTCAATTCTAATTATCTAAATCATTTTCCTGATGTAATTTTAAGAAAATAAAAAAAAAAGTTGATGAAAATCGGTTAACCGATTTTTATCAACTTTCTATTCATTTGCTTAAAATTAGATTAAGAAATTGATTCAACTAATAAAAATTTAATTTATTAACATATTAACACATTTTAATTCTTCTCTACCGATTCTAATTCTCTCGCGTGAAACATATAGTGTGTCAAACAGTGAAGCAGTCAAGTGTCCCCCCTTGGCGGCAGGGTATTGTGAAAAAATGTGAGAGTGGCGGTTCTGCCGCTCCCCAGAAAGTGCATAAAAAGTTTAGGAATCGCTGCTCTATTGTAACGGGTTCTCGCGCCGTGTTTCTCTTAAAGCGTCCTAGCGCAAGCGCAGTACGTCTAAAATGGGAGACAGATATTCGAGAAGCTAGCAGTGCAACTTTGCGTCCGGATTCCCATGCATTCGCATTGAATTTTTTCTGTCAGTACTCACGTACTGCTGCTTCCAGTGTACGAGTTTCAGTTTTTAAATGAATCTTTGACTGAAACAAGAAAAATTTGTTTGAGTACACTTTGACTAATGTAAACCTAATGTAAACCAAACACCAGAAATTTGTTTGAATACGCTTTGATGAAAGTAAACCCAATTTTGATTGAAGTAAATAAGCTAATAGGTTATTTTTCAGTCAAAGTTTTAAGGATATCTGTCAAATATATGTCACGTAATTCATAGAGTACATTAATTAAACTTTTCAATAATAATATGTACGATTATAGTTACAGGCCCCATAAAGAAAATGAAATTAATGAAACCTTTCAAAATTCAAATATAAAACTGTCAAGCCCTTGAAGGTAAAAAATAAAAATAAAATACATATATAAAAATACATATTCTCAACAAATTACATTAATTTGTAACCCAGTAGTTAATAACAGTTAAGAGGAGAATAACTTAATTTTCAGCAAATAATAACAACGAATCTTCTATGAAACATTAAAATTTCTGCTAAGTTGTTGAATGTTCTAATAAAAAATTGAATTTTCTACCCAAAATTATGAAATTCCAACAAATGTTAATATTAAACTTAATAGATTAATTTACTGTTAAAAAAGTTTATTTTCACCTAAAGAAGTGATGCTTAAAGATTTATTTTAATTTTCAACTAAGTAGTTCAACTTTCAGCCAAAGAGTTTCATTTTCAATCAAAGTAAAATCTTATTTTTGTTTTTTTTTTTGTTAATGTTGATGAATGAGAGTGTGAGATAAGTTTAACTTGCATTCCAGGATTTGACACTCATATTTGAATTTTCAAAGCTTTCATTTATTTAATTTTTTATACAACCTGATACTATAATCCTGCATTTTATTATTGAAAAGTTTAATTAACTTATTCTATCAATTATGTGACATATATTTGACAGATATCGTTAAAACTTTGACTCAAAATTGACCTATTAGCTACAATTTCTCGCTTTTTCTCTGAGAATAGTTTACTGGTCTATTAGCTAAAATTTCTCGCCTTTTCTCTGCAAATAGTTTACAGTAGGTTTATACATTAGTCAAAGTGTGTTAAAACGAATTTTTCCTGTTTGAATCAACCATTTAATTAAAAAACTAAAACACGTGCGCTGGGAGCTGCAGCGCGGGAAAACTAACAGAACGCATTTACTGCGCACGCGCGGGAATCAGGACGGAAAGTTGTACTGCTAGCGGCAGACGCTTGTGTGCTCTTCGGTTTCTGCTCCCGTCGTAGACAGCTAGTGGGTAGTTAGTTTAGCAACACTTTAAATATAATACCAGCATGAACGCGGTTTAATACATAAGTAAATGACAACTTTTTATACAATCTAAGTAACGTGGTGACGTGCGCTACTTGTTGCTATTTTCTTTTCCCAATTGTAACCTATTTTCTTTATTTTAAATGTAAACTTTTATTAAGTACTAGGATTTTCCTACACCTAATACTGAATTAATGCGAAGTTTTCTTTGGGGTTTTTTTCGATAACCCCATGTCCTACCAGCATACTTTTTTTATTGGGGAAATAGTTTGAATCTTTGTTCGTCTTTCGGTCCTCTGGAGGGATTCGTCTCTCTTCCCTACCGATAGAAATCTCTAAGTTTTCTCTAGCGAAATAGCCTATCATTTCCTTTTGTATTCGTCACGTACCGGGCGGGCAGAGTTATTTGCAGTAGTTGGCCGTCGCTAATCCGACTTTCCCTTTTAAAATTTCTCTTCAAGTTATTAACACTTTTTTTTAAGTTAATGAATTTTCCCATTATACTTATTTATAATTATAACTTATATGCTAATATACCATTTTCTAGTTGAATTCAAAAACGTTGTCTTTTTTGGCGTATTTCATTCCATTTACGAGAAAGGTCGTATTAACTCCAGTTTTAAGCATTTTAAAAATAAGTTAGATATCTGAAATCATCGAAACCCGTAGATTCCGAATGATTATTTTCTAGGCTGTTAACTATCAAATTTAAAAAAATCGACTTCTAAATTTTAATCCGAAAGCTTAGCAAAGGACCCTTGAGTGTCGGCTACTCTATTGATATAGCCCATCTGCTTGTTATTTATGATCGAATTCTTATTTCAATTTCAGCGTCTCCGCTTTTTATTTATGATCGTATTTCTATTTCATTTTCTGAAAGGACATTTTAAAGCCTTTAAAACACTTAAAAGAACTACACTTAAAGAATATACTCAGAGATTTCTTTCGATAGTGTTAGGACTCATAAGAGGGGCACTGATGAGAGCCTTTTCTTTCGAAACCGCTTCTTTGTTTTAAAAATAAATACATGTCTCGTCCATGTTTCTGGGGAGATGTCTCGATAGCTCGCTGGAATCAAGGACCAGCTTGATTAAAAAATATGAGAAATAAAAATAAATAATATATTTAATCATTTCTAAATTTTAAAACGAACAAAAGATATAAATGCCAGCGGTATGTTTCCGTTTTTTTCGACCTTTTCCGAAACTGTCCTATGCGCATTTTTTGTCTGTTTCTATGAGATTTTATCAGAAAACTAAATTATGTAATATTGTTATATAAATATTGTTTAATAGAACTTGATATGTAATTATTATGTAATCATACATAAACTTTTTAAATTAAAATGTATCGAAGGATTAGAAAGTAAAAATTATTCATTTAATAAATTTCGAAATTTAATCATTTTTTTCATTAAATAATTTCTTCAAAATTATTAGTGCTTAATATACTTGACAGTAATTTAGTGAAAAAATTTTCAAGAAAAAAAATTATTTTTTAAAAATTGTTTAAATAATTGTTTTTTTTTGTTCAAATTATTATTAACTTTATAAAATAGTAATTTTCAAAAACAAAATAATTTATTATTAATAATATTAATAAGTATTATTATTAATAATTAAGAATTTCTGATAACATCTGATAAGAATAAATGAGACATTTCTGATCAAATCCGATAGAACACTAGTGGGACACTTCTGATAAGATCTGATGGAATTATATTGGGACAAATTTTGCGGAAAGAAACTGAATAATTCGGATAAAGGTTTCGGAAAGATTCTGATAAAATCTGAAAATAATATTTTTCCGTCTGTTTCAGAATCTAAGAAATTTCCTTTCAGAATCTTTCCGATTTTTTGGGCAGGGTAGTAGCACGGATTTTCCGGCATACAATTAATGATTGTAAGACTGAGATTTGCCAGAGAATCAAACTGATTTTCCTTCCTTTTTTTTAAATTAAATACTAAATAATATCAAAATGTGTCAATCCTTACACAAAGAAAAGGGTAAAACTCATGCTAGCTCCAGGATAAAGTAAGTAGGCTAGAATTTAAAACGATCTTTTTATTTATTTAGGTGTTGAATAGCCTTATATTTTGTGAGCTACACAAATAACCGTAAGTGCGATTATTACATGTCGGGATAGTTAAATTATTGCGATGTTGAAATAAATATAAGACGCAAAGGAGTACCGAGACTCCGCCTTTGTGAAACCTAAACATAAAGAAAAATAATGAAACGTTAAAACTTCGACCTTAAAATTTCGAAGACAGTCAAGGAAGGGTTTATAGACTGTCAATATAGACATTCTATGTGAATAAAAAATAAAAAATTCTTTTTTAAATTTGTAATATTATTGTCGAAACAACTTTTATTGCAAAAATATTCTGAAATAGTTTTTCTTTTTTGTATATCACCTATTCTCTGGTGCTAGAATAAGCAATAATTAAAATATTTGAGCTTAAAAAAACGTTTTTCATTTTTTAAAACAATTTATTGACAGATATCGGTTTTCTTTTAGAATTTGTATTCGTGGACTGATTTCTATAGATGTAAGTATTCTAAAGTTTTTTGAGTCGATGATTCCCAATCTTATAACAGAATTTCAAAATTCAAGATGGCTGATCCAATATGGTGGCTCAAACGTTTGAAAACAGTCACTATTTTATAAAAATGGATATCCTAAGGATTTTATGTTCCTGAATCCAATCATAATAATAGAATTTTTAATCTCAAAATACCCGAACCAAGATTGTGGATTAAAAATTTAGAAATATTTTTTTTACGAGTGGTTGTCCTTTCGTATTTTGGGTCGCTGCATGAAAATCTAATAATCTGAATGCATGAACTTCCTAGTACTCTGAGATTCAAGAAAGGATTGTAGAATTCTTAACAAATTTTTGTTAATAAGCACTGTAATTTATTACAATTAAAAAACGTAAATTAATTAGTTTTAAAAACACCCAACACATAAATTATATTTCCATGTATACAAACATCTGCAGTACGTCCTTTTAGCCTTATAAGGATTACAACTTTTTGTCATTTTTTATTCAGTTGACCAATACTACTAAAATGGCAGCATCTTTGTCCTGCAGCGCAACTTTAACAGTTCATCTCGCTCAAATAAAGTGTATCTCCACCTTTCCTCGAAGTCGATTGGTGAGCACGCATTGTGGCTTTGAATTTTTTTATTTCTCTCGGAAGTATCTTATCAAATCTTTAAATGTTAGAAAGGGAAATGATTTGTATATGTACACTTTTGACTTTTTCTTGAAGAACCTGGACTAAAGCTTCGAGATTTGGTACATCTACTCAATGGCCATGGGTCGATGAAAATGTGAAGATGATTTACTGCAGGAAATTTATTCAAGTACTCACTTAAAATTGTTATGAAATGCGCAGTTATGGGAACTGAATCATGTCTAAGTATCAAATCTCTAATAGTTACAATTTGTTCAAATTACTAGAGGCCTCATATTGATGCTGCCCTTAAGCGAAGTGCGCCGTTAAGTTACAGCTACTCGAAAGTGATAATATCTAGATGGGACCCTTATAACAAGAAAATCCTCGATTATTTGTACGCCCACATCATTAGACCAAACTAAATAAATAATTGACGTACCTAAACGCGAGAAGTGACACCTTCATACTTTGCTCGCCCGAGATAGAACTTTCATGATTTGATGGATCGAGCGAGCACCTTTTAGTTTTGGCTAACTTCTAGCTTCATCTTGCTCATCATTGTCAAGTCGTGTCGCGTGCGTTGGCATCCTACCGTTAGGACGCCTCAACCTGTTTACCCCTTTTGTCTATTTCAGGACAAATGATCGATTTTATGCCTTTTAGATTTAGAGTATTACAAAAAATTTATTCTTCCAATTGGTTTAATTCCCCAACCTTTCCATTGAAATCCCCTTCAACTAATATAGGCCAGTTTGGGTATTTTATTGATATTTCAAAAATGAGTTTATTTACATTGCGGTATATTGATTTCTGCTTGTTCGAAGATTTTTTTGACAGTTTTGTAGATATTCTTATTACTATTCTGATTATCCCTTACGTTAAAGAGGATAATTTTTTTTTTCTCTTTCTCTCCCATCCAGATATTCAATATTTTTCTCCAGCAAGTTTAACTGTTTTTCCAAAGATTCGCTTTTTTCTTCCGGGAGCAAGCATTTTGTTTTGTAGACTTGGAGCTCCTCAATTACTATTTCGTTTGAGTTCTTCAGTGTCATAGTATCCTCAAACATCGACTTGACCTTTAAATATTGCAAACGCCTTGGCAGTTTTAAAACTCTTGAAAATTATTAGGAATTTTTAAAAAATACCCTAATATCTTCCATATCCTTTGTAATCACTTGAATTAATTAAAATATTTGTAAACTACCTGAACATAAGATATTTAATATCCTGTAAAATCTTTTGAAACTCCTAGAATTTTCTTAAGCGTTTGATAATTTGTTATAATTGTCAAAATAGTTTCGTAAATAGATTCGTAAAATTATTCTAAAATCTTCAACATTCGTTAATATCTTTGATATCCCACGAAGTTAATCTTATGAATTAATTATGCAAAATCTATTTAGATACCAGTTAAAATCATTTTATTCCTCAGAAATGTTCTAGAATCTTTTGGCAAATTGTAACATATTTTTGCTTATATTACCATAATACCCTTTTGCTGCTACAATCATAAAACATTTACAATCTTGTAAAATCGTTCCCTATCTTACAAAATTCTAGTTAGTTCTTTAAAACCCAATGAAATTTGTTTAAATAATCTAAAATCATTCGAATCTTTCAATTTTACTTGACAAATTTTTAATCATTTGAAAAAGCCTTGTAATCGCTTAAAATACCCTAATTAATTTCTTCTAATGCTTAACAAATTTCTATTTGTTTAAACAATTTTTATTTACTCAAGCAGTTATTTTTCGATAACTAAAAAATTAAAATAAAATAGAAGACTTACAATTAATTACTATTTTAAAACTATTCTTGGAAAAGTAATTATTCAAACAAATTAGATTTGTTTAAACAATTAAAAAGTGGTAAATTTATTCTTTCTATAGACTGTACAGTCACAAACATAACTGTATGTGTTCTATTTTATTTCATTTTTTAGTTATTGAAAAATAACTGCTCGAGTAAATAAAAATGGTTTAAACAAACAGAAATGTGTTAAACATTAGAAGAAATCTATCAAAATTATGAAATTATCTAACAAAAAGTAGCATAGGATACCACTTTTAAGAAAGTGGACATCTCTGGCTCAATTTTTAGAAATTTTGAAAATAAACAATAATTAATTGTTAAAATAATTACATAATATTTATAGAAAAATGGACTACTCCAGAAGACTTCTGTTTCCGGCATGAAAGTGTAAAGTAGTGGGAATTGTTGATGCTGAGTTATTCTGATATTGTGGTGAAATTTCAGGTGAGTGGATTGTGGATATGTGTAGAAGGGTTTGGATGTGAGAGATTTATTGAGGAATTGTGAGATTGAAAAGGAGAGGTAGATATTTTTGAGGATTGAGACAGATTTGTGTAGAAGTTGAGGTTAGGCTGTTTAGAGATTTGTGGCAGGATGGGAGGACTGGGTTGATCGGGTTGGTAATAGCAGGGTTGGGTAGCGACAAAGAAAGACGAGACAGGTACCAGACCCCGCTGGTAGATAGAGGCAGGGAAGCATAGAAGGCGGGAGAGTTTGAAATCGATTCATGGCTAGCGGAGCGAGTATCTCCACGGAAGAAACAGATTTAGTGCAGAAAGTGCTCAGTACGCCGAAAGAGGAGATCAAAGAAAGGAAGGCAAGGGGCAAGTATAAGAAAATTATAGAAAAGGAGAAATTAAGAGCAAAAAGCGTTGGATCAATTGAAGCTTTTATCAGAAGGAAGAGACGGGAAAGGGGAAGCAGCGAAGAGAAGGAAGATATCGGTGCGAGCTTGAAATATCAAAAAATGTTTAGATAGCAATCGGAAAAACAGAATTTGGTAGAGAAGAATGATAATAGTATGGGGGCTGAAGGAAGCGGAGATGAAAGTGAAGTTCCGATGAAAGAGGAAAGACTAAAGGAAATTCGCGAAGTGATGAATAAAAACTAGAGAAGCAGGAAGATAATAATAAAAAGGTAGAGGAGATGCAAGGTAGGATAAAGTAACTAGAAAGGTCGAACCGGGATTTTGCTGAGGGCGAGAGTGGGAATAATAAGAAGGAAAGGCTGAGAAAAATAGAACCAAGAATAGAAAGGAAAGAGAAGGAAAAAAGAAAAAGAAACATAGTGATAAAGGGTATAAGATTAGAAAGGAAGGAGCTGAAGGAAGGAGTGGAAGAAGTGCTAAAAAGGATTGTTGCGAAGGTAGAGATAGAAGAAGGGAGAAGTGTAGGAAGGGAAGAGCGAATAGGACAGAGAATGGTACTGGTAAGACTAAAGAAATGGGAACATAAGATGCAAGTAATGACAAAGAAGAGGATGTTATATGGAAGCTCGGAGAGAATAGAGAATGATTTGATATGGGTAAAAAGGAAGATGCAATATAAGATAAGGAAAATAGAGGAAAGAAAAAAGGGAAGAACATGGATTAAGTATGGGAGAATACAGAGAGACGGAGTATGGTGGAATTGGGATGAAGAAAGGGAACAGATAGTAAGAAAGGAGGCGCAGGGAAACTAGAAGTGGAAGGAACGGGAGATAGGAAAATAAGAAATAGTAAGAAGGAAAAAAGACGAGAAACGAAAGTAGGGATGGGAAAGAGTGAGGGGAAGGTTACCAAGAGGTTACAAATGGCATGTGCAAAATGCAAAAAGGAAGAATAAAAAGGGAAGAGCAATGGGAGGAATGGTGATGTTAGTAAGGAATGAATGTATAACAGGAAGAGATAAGAAAGACAGGAGAGAACAAAAAGAAGGATTAATAGTAGAAGTGGTAATGAGGAGAGAAGTGGAAGGTAGTGGGGGTTTATGTGAACGGTGATATGCAGGAGAAAGCAGAGGAGATGAAAGAAATGATTGGAAAAATAAAGCAGAGATTAGGCTGATAATAGATGGGGATTTCAATGCGAGAACAGGAGACAGAGGAGGAAGGGAATGGGGAGAAAAGACAGGAAGAAACTCGAAAAATAAGGTACTAAATGGGGAAGGATAAAAGGTGTTGAAGTTCTTGGAAGAATTGAGATAATATATCTTAAATGGAAATATAGAAGGAGGTGAGAAAGTGGAATATACACGCTCAGGAGGTGAGAAGGGGACGGTAATTGATTATGTGATAGTTGATGATTTGGTAAGAGAGAAGGTTAATAAACTAGAGGTAGGTGATTATGTTGATTCGGATCACTTTCTCGTAATAGTGACATTAGTGGGACAAAAAAGAAATAGCAATATGAATAAAAGGGGAGCAAATGTAAAAAGTGTAGGTAAATGTAATTGGTCAAGGGAAGGAAAAGAACAGTTTAGAGAAAAGGTCAGAAATATCAAAATGAGAGAGGGAAATGTGGATGAGGAGATGGAAAAAATGATAGGAGAAATAAAAAGAGGATTAGAGTGCACAAACAAAAATGAAGTTAGTAAGGGGGGAATAGAAGTGGGTAGGATGAGGGCTGTAAAGAGAAAAAGTTATGGGGAAGAATATAGGCAAAAAACGAAAGAGGGAACTGAGTTGTGTTACTAAAAGAAAGAGGAAGATAATAAAAGGTTTGAGGAAGAGGCGGAGAAAGCTAGGACGAAAAAAGAGGTAGAATGGAAGAAATATTTTTTGGATTTGCTAGGAGGAGTAGAGAGAAAAGTTATAAATGAAGGAAAATATGGTAGATAAAGAGATGAGCAAGAGGAGATAACAAAGGAGGAAATAGTTAAGGTTTTAGGAATAATGAAGGATGGAAAGGCACCTGGTATAGATGAGATTCCAAATGAAGTATGGAAATATGGAGGGGAGGAACTAGAGGAATGGGCATGGATAATGTGTGATAGAGTATGGAGAGGAGAGGGGTGGCCAGAGTTATGGAAAGAAGGAGTAGTTACACCAATAGTACAGAAAGGCAAAGGAGAATAGGTTAAAGTTTGTAGGGGGGTGACGCTGACGCCAACACTGTATAAAGTATATTTAACTGTTTTGTCATCAGGAGGGTTTAGAAAAGGAATGGTGGTAATGGGCAACATATATGTTCTGAACTATCTGGTAAATAGGGGCATTAAAAGGAAAAAGGGACAATGATAGAAATGTTCGTGAACTTAAAGGCGGCGTTTGACTAATTAGACCTAGGCGAAATGGAAAAAGTTATGGTAAAAAGGGGATAAGAGAGGAATTAATAAAGAGAGTATCGGAAATTTTTAGAGAGACAAAAAGCAAGGTAAAGATAGGAGAGCAGTTAGGAGATAGTATCTGGTTTATGAGAGGTGTGAAGTAAGGATGTCCTCTAAACCCACTTTTATTTAATTTATTAATATCAGACTTGGAAGAAGAAATGAGGAGAAAAGGTTGGAGAGGAGTTAGTATAGGGAAGGAAAAGATATATACATTGGCATACGCAGACGACATAATGTTGATGGCAGAGGATGAAGAAGGGATGGCGAGATTAATTACAGGATTATAGAAATACTTAGATGGGAAAAACCTGAATGTAAATGTAGAAAAGACATAGATAATAAGGTTCAGAAAAGGAGGGGGAAGGAAAAAAGAATGGACAGGGAGATGGAAGGGAATAAAGTTAGAAGAAGTAAAAGAGTTTAGATATTTGGGACATATCGTGCAAACGAATGGAGATCATACATCTCATATAAGAGAAAGGATAAAAAAAGCAGCAGGGGTCATGAAACAGATATAGGGAATAGGAAAAAGAAGGTTAAAAAATGGGAGAAGGAGAATGTGGTTATTTGATACGATGGTATGGAGTAGAGATATGGGGATGAAAAGAAAGGAAAGATATTGAGAGTTTACAAGAAAGGTATATAAGGTGGACACTAGGGGCAGACTGGAGGACGCCAGGATATATGGCGAGAGAAGCAGCGCAAAGGGATAACTGAAGTATGAGAGCGGGAAAGAGGACATGCAAATTTTAGACGAAGCTGATGGAGAGAAAGGGAGGGGAGTTTGCGAGAAAGTAATTGATTGAGGTAGAAGAGAGGAAAGGGAGGGCGTTCGAATGAACGAGATGGGAAGAAGAAAGGAGGGAGTTCCTTATTGATAGAGAAATAGAAGACGGGATTGGAGTAAACTATGAAGAATTGGAAAAAAGGGAGAGGGAAAGACAATTGATAGAAAGGTGGGGGATGATTAAGGAATCAAAATACAATAAATAGTTTTGGTGGAAAATAAGCTTATTTTGTGCAGAATTCATGTGTTTCATTGGAAATGCCTTTTTAAGTATACAATTCAGCTGTTTGAATGAAAATTTAACTTGTTGTTTAAATATTTAACCATTTTGTTGAAAACAATTTTTTTTAATTGATGTATTTGATTCAAATTTTTTTTTGTAGAAAACTAATTGTTTTAGTTGAAAGTTGAACTATTTCTATTATAGATAGTCCACTAGTAACTAATATTAATATTA
>NC_046665.1:17947300-17959480 GCF_010883055.1 Belonocnema kinseyi | reverse complement strand
CTTGCCACACAGGTTCAATTGCCCGAACAATCCTATCATTTAGGATAGCTGTGAATATCTTATAAAGCGTTTTCAGACAAGTTATTGGCCTGTAATTCTTCGAGTCAGTTAAGTGTCCTATATTCGGCAGAAGTATTGTGCACCCTTCCACCAACCACTCTGGAATCGGCTCTTCCGACTTCAAATATGAGGTGAAAATACGGGCCAAATGCTGATGGGTAGAAGAAAACTTCTTCCACCAGAAGGTTTTGATACAATCTGGTCCCGGTGCGGAATAGTTCTTCATCCCTCTTAATACTTTTTTCACCTCCTCTTTAGTGATGGTTGGGCATTCTCTATCAGGTGTTATGAGGGCAACACATAACTTCTTGAAGCTCTTTATATTTTCTGAGTCTTCGTCCAGTCTATGCTGAACTTCGTAGACTTCTTTCCAAAATACTTCGACCTCCTCTAGTTTGGGTGGGTGTTCGACAGTAACTGGAGGGTCTTGGAAGAGTCGAGATGGGTCAGAGAGAAACTGTTGATTTTCTCTGACCCACCTCTCCCTTCGTTCCAGACTTCTCTTAGCGTCAGATAGTATGCGTATTCTCTCAACAATATTCTGTCTGATGGTCAGCAGCTTTGACTTGTTAAGTGTGTGATAACGGGTCCGGAGTTCGCGCGAGAACTTTAGAACCTTGGCGGTAAAAATTCCTGCCAGATGTGATGTAGTCAATTACACACTGAAAGCGGGACGCGTACTGTCTTGCCCAGCCTATCTTTATGGCAAGTTGATGCATTCGTCTTTTGGTCTTATGATCAGCCGTTGGTTTTGTTTTACGGTTCGCATCGGCCAAAGCTCTCGCTGCATTATACACACAATAATTGATAGCCCAGAGGTCGGAATCTCCGGAAAAATGTCCACGAAGCTTGTCATCGATTTCAGCCAGATCTTTAGGCTTGAGAGAAACCTTGGTGTTGATGTTTCTCCGGGTCGTAAAGCATCGTTCTTCATCTATTGGATGTCTGCCCGCGGTTGGTCTTAGTGTCGCCTCTCTTTCTCTGTTTCCGGCTTGTTCTAGCTGTGGTAGAGTAGGCGGTCCGCTTACATAGCCCCTTTTACGGAGTAGTTCAGCATGGTTTCGCAGACGTTGCTGCGAAAAGTCCGATAGCTCCGGATGTTTCTCGCACCACAGAGCATGCAGCCGTCGCATGTAACCCCGTTCAGGGGCCACACTCGCATCGTAGCACTCTAGCAAGTCGTGATTCAGTCGCTCCGTCCACCCAAAGGTTGCGAGATTCCGCCGATCCATCGCATTGAATCCCTTTTCATTGGCTCCCCCAGCTCTAGATTGGTCGGCATTGTTGGCCGACCCATTGTCGGGAGCCCTGCGCGTTCTGTTATTTTGAACCGCACTTACTACTTCTGTTATTTTGAACCGCACTTACTACAACTATGTTTGGTGTTGTCATTGTTGTTCCCACGAGAAGCTAGGGAAAGGGGTTCATCCATCCTTGTAGAGCCCCGCATGCAAGGATAAGGCTGCGTACTCTGAGAGGTCGCCCGGTATCCCAGAGTCACCATTCTAGACACCTCACCCAGGTGCCATTCAGCTTTCGGCACGGTTATCACACCTCCGCATGGGGGTTAATTCCTTCGGGACCACCCCTGGACAATTGTCCGCGACTGCCTATTTATTTTTGTAACCATATTCAGCAGAAACCCTTGGTACAGGGACCCTCTATCCGCAACCCGAGGACGCGTTCGGTCTATCGGGTCGACTTCAACCGCGAGCCCTGAAAAACCTCACTCTTCAGAGTAAGCCCCCTTTCTTCGGCGCACGTCACATGTATAATAACAATATACAATAATTGTAACAGACTTGTTTCTCATGGGTTTGCGCTCGGTGCGGCCCTGCAACCAAGGGTTGTCTAGCCGCGTCCGAGGTGGGTAGAATTTCCCTGAGGGGACCCGAAGTTCCGAGCGGCAGCACGTTTCGCGCCAGTCTTGGTTTGTCCGCCTGTGAAGAACACCGTTTTTCACTCGCGTGTGTTTTTCCACCGATACCCGGGTTATTCGCCCCGGACATCGAACTTCACCGACGGTTCACCATGGATACCAACTGATAATCGTGCCTCGTTACTACCGTTCCTGCCCGACAGAGGATTCCGATCGCTCTACTGCGCCTCTTTTTAGGGCCATCTTCTTCACGACTTTCCGACCACCATACTTTGGTTTCGGCCTGGAGGCCCAACTATCACTGTAAGTGGTAATAAATTCTATTTTAAACGAAAGAAAACGGTTTTCTCAATGTGTTGAACCTTATCTCTCAGCACCCTTATCGTTTTTCCCACCCTCGATAGGCGACCCCGCTTTATAATATTCATATTATACAGGGTGTCTAAAAAGTCCCGGGAAGATTGGATATTTCCTCAGGTAAAATATTTTCCAAAAAAGTGAAGGTCATTCCTGAAATAAATTTCAACGAGGAATTCAATTGTGACCTTCATGTTGACCTTGAAGTTGACCTTCATGGCTTTTTGATGGTCAACTTTTAAAAAAAATTGTAACCCCCTTATTTACATCAGTTAGAAGTTATTTGAAATTAACAAATTTTTCCAAGAGGTCAGTGTAATTACTGAAGTAAATTTCAACAAGGAATTCATTGGTGAGCTCTGTATTGATCTTGGTTACAGCGTTTTGAATATTATAAAATCATAAGGAAATTTTTCATTAAGATTTCCAGATGTTCTGTTGAGAGTTCTGTTCCTCCTCGAAGAGTTATACAGTCATATACCGTTTTTCGATACCTAAGTCAATACCTGAGGCGATACCATAAGTCCTATACCGTTTTTCCATACGAATATTATGAATCGAAACTAAATTTACGTATTACGAGTACATACTTACCATCTTTCGCTAAAAGATTATTATGGGGCAAGCTAAATTTTCGGAACGAGAGAGGGTATCTGTATTGATGAAGCGTGGTTGGGGAGATCGAGTTCGATCTTATGATCAAGTTCGTTTGCTTTTTAATCGCACTTTTCGTAATGGAGAAGGGTTAAATCCTGTCTCAAAATCAACAATTGAAAGAACTGTAAGGCGCTTTATGAATCATGGATCTATCAAGGACCTTCAGAGAACTGCTCGGACAGTGCAAACTATTTTAAAAAGCATTAATGTCCATCCTTACAACGTTCATCTGGTACAAGAGCTCAATGAAGACGATCCTGATCGTCGGGTTAAATTTTGTAAAATTATGATGGACAGAATTGATAGAGATCCTCTTTTCTTGTACAATACAGTATTTTCAGATGAATCTACTTTCACTTTAAAAGGTGAAGTTAAAAGGCAAAATTGTAGATATTGGTCCGACACGAATCCTGATTGAATGTTGGAGAGTCACACACAATATCCACAAAAGATTAATGTTTGGGCCGGTATCTTGAATGATACATTGATAGGCCCTTTCTTCATCGATGGTAATCTCAATGCCCGTGCATATGAAGAGCTTCTCAGAATTACAGGGAATATTACAGGGAATAATTTTCAAAATATTTGGTTGCAGCAGGACGGAGCAGCGGCTCATTACGGTAGGGAGGTTCGAGAATATTGGGATACTCAGTTCCCTCAAAGGTGGGTTGAAATAAGGTTGAAATCGAGTGGCCTGCTAGATCTCCTGATCTGACGCCTCTCGGCTATTTTCTTTGGGGTTATTTAAATAGCAAAGTATACTCAACGCAACCGCAAAGCTTAGACGAATTGCAGAATTGGATTCTGCAACAGGCTACTTTGATTGATAGGGAAATGATTCGTAATGCTGTAACTCATTTTTACAATCGCATAGCTTTTTGTCAAGAAGCTCAAGGTTTTCAGTTTGAACATCTTCACTGAAGCGTGAGAGGCAAGGGGACTCACGCTAATCAAGCACCCCGAAAGGTGAGAGGCAAGGGGACTCAAACTAATTAAGCACCCCAAAGGATACTCCCTAACCACGCATCATTAATACAGATACCCTCTCTCGTTCCGAAAGTTTAGCTTGCCCCATAATAATCTTTTAGCGAAAGATAGTAAGTATGTACTCGTAATACGTGAATTTAGTTTCGATTCATAATATTCGTATGGAAAAACGGTATAGGACTTATGGTATCGCCTCAAGTATTGACTTAGGTATCGAAAAACGGTATAGGTATATTTATAATATTGAAAACGCTGCAACCAAGATCAATACAGAGCTCGGCAATGAATTTCTCGTTGAAATTTACTTCAGGAATTGCACTGACCTCTTGGAAAACTTTGTTAATTTCAAGTAACCTCTAACTGACCTTGAATGTTACAATTGACCTATGAATTGGGTACGTACCTGAACGTAGAATTTTCCGCCCTATAGATTGTAGATACAAAAAAGGGGGTTTCCATTTTAAAAAACAAATTTGGCTTTCAAAAAGCCATGAAGGTCAACTTCAAGGTCAAAGTGAAGGTCACCATTGAGTTCCTCGTTGAGATTTACTTCAGGAATGACCTTCACTTGTTTGAAAAATATTTTACCTGAGGAAATATCCAACCGTCCTGCAACATTTTAGACGCCCTGTATACACCTGAAAAAATATAACCTCAAAATCGACGCATGCATGAAATGAAGAATCCTGCGCAACATTAAAGTGGCCAATTTCTTTCATATGGTGATCCCTGTATGTTATTGAAGGTTCGGCTTTTTGTGATAGAATATTAATCTTGTTGTTGACTTATATTTTTAATAATAATAATAATAAGCCATTGGGACACTGCGACATTTATTCCGAAAGAAATTGAAAGGTTCAGAACGAAGTAAATACAGTGAGACACTTCGGAAAAAGTTCGGAAAGGCGTCGGAAACATTCGGAAAGAGAAAGGCGTTTAGAAAGGAACGGAAGCCAGGTTCACATAGAAGTCGGACAGGATCGGACAGTACTTCCTTTCCTACTATTTCCGTTTCTTTTACTGGGGCAGCGTTTCCCAAACTGCTACCCTGGGTAGGTTGACTACCCGGCGGTAGGGGGATGCCACCTTGGGCCAGGTAGCTCGGTAGGCTCTAAGGCATTGTCCCCGCTGTGAGCATGCGACTACTTTTGTTGACCCAGCATGAATGCCTTCCATTGTTCTGAGATTAAGACCTATTACAATAACTGAAGTTATAAAGATATGACGTGATTCAATTTTAATGAGCTGAAACAATCTCGTGATATAATTTTAGAAGTATGGAAAAAAAATTCATAAAAATCGTTTAAAATTTTCGCTAAATTTGTCAAGTGTACCCCTTCGGGTTTAGGTATAATGAAAAAAATTTGAGTTTTTTTTTTCTATCTTTGCAAAAAACGTTTACAGGTACAATTTTGCTCTTATATCTATCTTAAAATTAATCTCCTTATCCAAATTAGGAGAGTATTATCTCACCCAGAGAAACAAACTGCCGCGATACGCCAGTCGAAAAATATAAAAAATGGCTAAAAACTAAGCTTAGCCTAAAAAATTATAAAAATATAATGAGCCTACGAAGGCACAATGTGAAAATTAGGTGTTAATCATATTTTATATATAAAAGAACGAAAAGGAACGTAACGAAACTTTCGTTACGTTCCTTTTAGTTTCTTTCCACATAAAACTTTGACGAAGCACAAATTTGACAATGTACCTCCGTAGCTGCATTATTTTTAATAGCTTTTCATACATAGCATTATTTTCGGGTAAATTATATGGAATTTTAAGAAATAATTGGAAAATATCTGAAAATGCCCCTTAATTTCATTAGAATTCCTGATACATATAATGGTGTTAAATATTTTTAGTATCTCATGTTTATTTTGTTCTGATTTATAACATAACGTTTTTACGACTGAAAGTGCTGGGGACTACGCGTGGCGAATAGATGTCCCAGCGACTGGATGCCGCGGCGACTAGATTTCCCGCGAATAGATATCCAGCAACTACTTGCCCCGCGACTAGATGTCCTGCTCCGCACATATATTGTCACCTAACCTCACTCCTCTCTAATTTTGCTTATAACTTTTATCTTTTACCAACAACTATTTAATCAAAACTTACTCAAGAACTTTACGCTCCCAAATTTGCACGCCTTAGCTCATTCCCCAACTAGTTCTCTCTCCAAACACGAAAACACTCTTCCTGTCACTACCGACTTCCACACAGCTCCAGCACCAAACGTGCAATCAAACATTGAAAGTGTTAATGATTACATAAGAGTGTATTGAAAACTATAAAAACTGACTAATACCAGACATTCCATAAATTAGGCAATTTTTAAATTAGCATGAGGTTTAGAATTAAACTTTTTTGAATTATGCATGCGATAAAGAATACTTCTTGATTTTATTTTTGATTAGAAGCCTTAAAAGATATACCATTTAGCACATTAAACATAAGGAAGGTCAAAAAGGTATTATATTTATCACTGAAATCTGAATTGAATAAAGGTCATTTATAAATTGAATAATTTTATAATTTGGAATTTTAAATACAGTAGACTCTACCACACTTCTCGTTTTCGGGTCTGTAGGGGAAGCGAACTAGAAGTGTCAGATAATTCTCTCCTGTGTCAGGCTGCGTTCGGCGCAGTAGGCGTAGCCGGCCGCGTATGTGTGTGCGTGAGATGAGACAAAGAGTGAGGGCAAGCAAACGAAGGAGAAATCGGAAAACGAGAAGTGTCGTAGAGTCGACTATACTTACAATTATTGTACAATATATGAAGCGTTTTGCCCCCCCCCCCCACAAACTTTAAATATATCTGTCCCTTACTGAGTTATAACAGGTCAAGTTCGGTTTGAAATTTGCGCTTGGTACGAATTCGTACTAGTTTGGTCGTTTATGGTAGCAAAATAGTTGCTTGGAAAAAATGCATGTCGCCAGATAATCATTTTTTATATTTTATTTTTTTCTCTAGAGCTGAGTAATTTTACATAGCAATTCTTGTTTTTAACATAAATTCACCAGAAATTACATCTACGTGTTAACATTTTTAAGAAGTTTGCGTATTACGCTCATCGAGGTGCAACTGCAACGTCGCTTACGTATACGAACCATGCGCCAAAGTGTCAAGGGCTTAATTTTGAAAATTTTGACAGTTTACCCAGCAGCGCCTCAATTTTCAAAAGTGATTCGCGAAGAAACGAGAGTAAAATGCGTGTTTTGTGAGCTAGAGTCAAGCAATATTATTATTCATTAATTTGCTGATTTTTCAATATGTTTTTCATTATAGATCAATTATTTTTAGACTTAGTATTTTTTCTTTAAAATATGTACTTTGACCTTCAATTTAAAAGAAAAAAATACGCTTTAGATGATTACTAAAAAAATGGCAATTTTTTGAAAAAATGACATCTCATAAAAGTTCTCATTTTTTTCTTTTTTTACTATTTTTAAATTGTTCATTATATTTATTTTTATTACCATTGCATTTCTCAATAATTTTTACCCTGAAAAATGTATCTTATCTTAAGAAATATTATCATTCAAAACGACGAAATTCGAATTCGCCCTAGTGTGGTATATACTTATGCGCAGATCGAGTGTTATCTTTGAGGGTTTATATATACAACTTAAAGCTTTTAATATTGTATAACAGAGCCATACAAAAAAAGTCTAGTACTTTGGACGAGACACATGTATTCCTATTTATTTTGATCCGTTGAATCCGAATCTGAACTCAAAATAGCACCTTTCATGATTGGTTTTCGACATAACCTCAAAAAACCGTATATTGGAGTATATGATGGAAAAACATGTTTTTCTTACAGGATACAAGCTCTGATTCCAAAAATAGAGCCAGATTAGTTATATAACTGACGTATGACAGTAAGCAACTTGTAATCCAGCATTGCATTTTTATGGATTTTGAGCTGTAGAACCCAATTTTTAAGCCAAATCTGCATAGTAACGAAAAATTTTGCTACATTATTCCAAAAACATGCTGTATTACAACAATCTGCTTTCAGAGAAGTCTATCCCATCATATTTATCGTAAGTATGCTTACTGCGTTTCTTCTGAACTATGAGTTCTGAGCCTGTTGTGTTACGATTCAATCATAAATTTTCGGACTGGAGTGTCCATCCATTTGCATCCATTTAATTCACTGAAATGTTAAAGTCAATACCTGCTACTACGTTAGGTGCTGGAAGTGATGACAACTGCTCTGAAAAGAGATGTGTAGAATGATTCACCTTCCAGTGAAGTCAGTAATGAAGCCAGCGAAGGTGCGCTGATCTGCATGGGGACGTTAAGGTGTGAGAATGCAGCTGTATTGTGTCTGACCATGAGTTGACATTATCCTCATCAAAGCCGCAAAGCCCTCATACTTAGCCCTGGGGAGTTATGAGTTATCACCCCCAGGATAGTGGACTAACCTGCGATCGGGCCAGGATCCTTAACGTGCGGGGATCGAAATTACCATGGCTTCCAAAACAAAAAACTCATAGTTGTGAAAACAATCAGATTCAATTTTGTTAGATTTGCACAAAGTAAATCCCAAAATATCGGAAGAACATTACTGGGGAATTTTCAAGAAACAATCAATAACTTACAACACAGTATCTTCGCTGATACGACCACCAATGAAAAACCCTGCAGACATTCCAGTAGACGCTGGCACTTCTCATTCAATTACTAAAAAAAAAAGGTAGTTCTAGAACATGAGACAGACTATTTTACAAGCATCAGTGCAGATTCCCACATTGAATGTATCGATACTAATAGCTCATTCAACAAAACACAATGAAAATTATAGTAATATGAGAATCGTCTTGGAAAAAATCAAGTACGAACAACATAAGTGGCAAATTTGTGGAGATTTCAAAGTTCTTACGATGCTTCTGGGACAACAATCAGGAGGTACGAAGTACCCTTGTTTCTTGTACCTATGAGACAGCCGAGATCGTGGCAACCATTATAAGAACAAAATTTGGCCGATAAGAATGTTACTGGAATGAGGATGCAGAAACGTCATTAATGAGCCATTAGTGGAGCCATCAAAAGTCCTTCTTCCACTTCTATACATCAAGTTGGGTCTAATGAAACAATTTGTAAAAGCACTAAATAAAGAAGGACAATGTTTTCAGTATATAGTGTCTCAGTTTCCCCAATTGTCCAATGCTAAGTTAAAAGAAGGAATATTTGATGGACCTCAAATTCCAAAACTCTTGAAACACGACGTTTTTGTTACTAAAATGACTGACTGTGAAAAAAGCATGGTTTGATTACAAAAACGTCGTTGAAAATTTTTTGGGAATTGTCAAAAGCCCATAATGGAAAAAACAAGTCTCGAGAATGGTCGATAGTTTCAAAAAATTAAAGTGTTTAATGAGTTTGAAGCTACATTTCATGGATTCTCATGTTGATTACTTCCCTGAAAACCTTGGGGAAAACAGTGAAGAACAGGGCGAAAGGTTCCACCAAGATATCAAAGATATGGAACAAAGATATCAAGCCAGATAGGATGAAAATATGATGGCGGACTACTGTTGGATGTTAAAAAGAGATTTGCCTCAGAACAAAAAAAAAATGCCTCTACGAAGATCTTTCGAATCCAAAAGAGTGCGTTATAATAAGAGCAAATAGCTGTTCCTCCATTGAAGGTCAGTGGTAAGCAGAACTATATATAAAAGCCACTCAATTTAGGGACTATCTAGTCAATGGCTAGAAATTCCACTGATTCATCAGTGAATACTGTGCTACTGACGAAAAAAGTGAGAATCCGCGGATTTTGATTCAGGGAGTACATTTGTGCAAGTAAATGGAAGTAAACAAATCTAATTTTGTCCTGTAAAGCACCGTTCAGCCAATTTTGTTTTAAGGTTATGTTCCAGATTTTCCAGTTATATCACTGGACTTATACTATCTATGAATTCAGCAGCTTGAAATCTATAATAAAACCATGTTTCACCATTATATACTCAAAAGTACTTCGCGATTTGCGAAATGATAAAATGTGGAAATAAAATATTTTATTTATATTCACCATTTAATACTAATAGGTAAATATTCGAAATTTAAAATAGAAAATTTGTAGTCTTCTTTCTTAGTGAATGCAAAAATTGGACTTTTTCAAATTCACGCCTTGAAAATAAAAAAATTCTAGAACTATTCATTGGCAATCGACATATTTGTAATTTGAATATATTCTAAATAGAATATTTGAAATGTGTATAAAAGCAAACATTTTTTCTGCTAGGGACCTAATAAATCATTTTAAAAAATTATTGAAGTTATAGATTTATAAATGCCATACACAATTAATTTTGAAATTTTGTATTTTAGAATTTTAGACAATCAACTTCATCACCTTCACGCAGAATGCCGAAGTCTCAATACAAAATCCTTTTGTCAATTTCGTAACGTTCAGCCGAGTTTTTCTATCTTTCAAAAGCGAACAATGTTCATCCAAACCCAAGATACTCCAAACCCAAATAGTTTGAAGTTCGTACCTGGTATTCCTATTCTGAACAAAGGACAAACAAAAGATTTTCCGACAGTTGCTGATGCAAATTGTTCCCCACTCGCAAAAATGCTCTTTCGGATTGAAGGAGTTAAAGCCGTATTTTATGGTTCAGATTTTATTACTATAACCAAAATGGACGAAGATGTTGATTGGAATGTGTTGAAGCCAGAAATATTTGCCACTGTCATGGATTTTTTTGCAAGTGGCCTACCTCTACTTACAGATGAGCAACCGTCGTCAAGTACTCGTTAGTTACCTATGATATTTTCTGTCTCTTGTTTTTTTCTAATATGGCTTTTTATGTACGGGTCTTTGCCAAAAAGTAATGAATTTTGTACTGTCTTTTTTAATTTGGTACTTTAAATAAGCAAACAATTTTTTTTTATAATTATATTTTTGATTTATTTGTATTTATATTTTGATTCTCAGTTAATACAAACGGGTACGAAGTAAATTTTGTTGTAAGAATTAACTAAAATAGTTTTAAAATAACTTTTCAAAATTGATGTTAAGACCGACGGTTTTTAAGGAGATAATTCATTGAAAAAACATTTATTTTATAATTGTAAACTTAAAATTTCGTCGTTTTTTATAAAGTTGATCAATTTTCCGTTAAAAAATAAAGGAAGCTTTAAAAGTACATTTTAAGAAGACTATTATTGATCATTTTTAATAACTAATAAGTACTCTGAAGTATTGTGTGTGAAACTTCTACCAGCCTTCATAATTTGAACCCGATGAACACATAATATATACAGTATACGTCCGATAAATTTCCGTCCGATAAGTGTACACTCCCCTTAAAACGTTATCACACGTACGGCACGCACACTAATTGTCGTTCTCTCACTGCGTGTGCTATTTTGCTAGTGATTTGCTCCCATGATTTACGCATGCGATCACCTAATTTCGTTCTACTAGAGGGGGCATCCGATAACTCCGCAATTCGTGGAATTTTCCGCCCCTACAGCCCTGAAGTTGGAAAGTTATCGGACTTGTACTATAATAAGATTACCGCAGAGTCACTGAGTGGAAACATCAAATTTTAAAATTATTCTTCAAATGTTTAAGAGTGGATGTGAAAATCTTAAAAATCACTACAAAATTTTTTTGTTTGCTGTGTTTGACAGTGTATCTACATTTTAAACTCTCTTCTTATTTTATTAGTAATCAATAAAAAAGCTCAACCAAATGCGTTAACACAAAAACCATTCGCTGCATATTTGTTACAATTTTGTTTCTTTACAGAAAATAAATATTCTTGGGCTTATGTGTACACTTACATAAGAATTAAAGACTAATTATTTTCAATTTTTTAGAGATTCTTTATTTATTTTTTTCGAGTTCTACTAGGCAGTCTGATAAGTCCCTGAAAAATGAAACACGGAGACGTTTTTTTGGCCAAAGTCGGTTTTATTTTTCAACATACTCTCCTTTTAGGTCGATACAGCGAGTCCAATGATTTTCTAACTTTTTGATACCGTCCGAAAAGTACTCGATCGGAAGGTCTCCAAAATACGCCTCAGTTTCAGCTATGAGCTCCTCATTTGAGTAAAAACGCTAACCGGTGAGCCATCTCTTCAGGTTAGGGAATAAGTAATAGTCGCTGGAGGCCAGGTCTGGTGAATACGGTGGCTGAGGAACCAATTCAAAGCCGATTTCATGCAATTTTGCTTGTGCAACTAAGCATGAATGAACAGGCGCATTATCGTG
>NC_046665.1:17920618-17947200 GCF_010883055.1 Belonocnema kinseyi | reverse complement strand
GCGTCATTTGAAGGATCAAGCTCGACGAAAATGGTTCACATTAGTGAATACTAATGCCATCTCTTAGAATTTTCAGGTACTTATCAGACTGCCTAGTATTCCTGAGTAGAAACGAAACTTCGGAGGCAGACTTTAAATCATAACTAAGCACTTTTAGAAGTACATCAACTGTCTCTATAGGGGAAACCAGTCCGAAGTGAATAGAATAACATTTAAAGTCATAATATTCATAAATTATGAAAAAGTGGGATAAGTATTACATAACAAATTAACGCTGGTTCATTAATTTTAATGATATCGATGCCGTCGTATTAATTAGCCATTGTTCCTATATTCTATACTTTTGTTTAATGTTGCAATTTTATTTAGATTATACTCTTCTGCTGCAAAGTGAATATTGACATTTAAAGCCTTAGCAATAAGCTGTCGAGGGACATGTTAAAAATAAATTTATCATTTGAAAAATAGTAAGCAAGCGGTTAAAAGGCTAATTATATATGTAACTCATTTTTAATACTGTTGCCCATAAAAAGTACGACAGAACTTTTGCTTTAAAATCAACTCACTTTTTCTCATTATTCAGTTTGAACTGGTTTCTCCTGCATACTTTTCAAATTTCTCAAATTAATAGAAATGATTCGTATAATTCTTAATTATTAACAATAATATTTTTTCAATTATTTCTAAAGTTATTTGTGCGAATATCTATTTGGGGAGATTTCACCAAGTAAAAATTTCAGAATATTTTAATTTCCCATTTCTAAATTAAACAACTAAAATTTGGAAAATTTACTAAAAACTTCTTCGATATAAGTACTATATCGCAGTATTATTAGAAAAGTCCATTAAATCATGAAATTGGGCTACATGGCCTAGACTTGAATATCACAACTTTTTGGTCACGACTCGTGTATAAAAATTAAAAAATATTTAAATGTTTATTTTTATCGAATTTTTTTTTCTTCAGAAGTTAGTGAAGATGATGATGAAATCGTACAGATGATAAAAGAATTGCTTGATACTCGTATACGACCTACAGTACAAGAAGATGGTGGAGATATCGTTTTTGTGGTAAATATTTGTTAATAAGTACTTTTAAGGCAGTATTATACTTTAAAACGCAAGAAAAAAAGCTATTTTTCTGAGATTATTCATAATGACATCGATGCACGGTTTGTTAGTCTAAAAAAATACACTCTGGAAATATATATCTAAAAAATTTTCATTTATTTGATGCACTTTTTATACATGAAAACGCCAGTCAAAGTTAACTTCACAAATAGTAGGTAGGTCCGCGCTATTGTAAAAATCTCGAGAATCGGCAGTTCGAAACAAAAAAATCAAACAGTTTTAGATTCAGTATCAGTTTAGTAACAGGCTGACCTCGGATTATTAAAAAAAATTAATTTCAACTATATTATTGTTGCAAAAAACTGTGAAAATAAAACCACTTTTTTAGTTTTTGTTTTGTTTTTTCGCCGTCATTTTGTTCTTTTTACATGTATATCATAAAGTCTAGTTCAGTCGGTTATTGAAGTCATACTGAATCTAAAATTGTTTAATTTTTTTGTTTCGGACCTTCCATTCTCGAGATTTTTACAACAGCGCAGACCTACCTACTTTTTGAGGAGTTGACCTTGACTGACGTTAACATGTATAAAAAGTCCATAAAATAAATTTAAAAAATTGTTTAATATATTTAAAAAATGCATTTATTAAGCCTAATAAACCCTACATCAATATCGTCAATAATAGTCTCAGAAAAAAAATCACAAAAATAGTTTTTTTCTTGAGCATTTCAAAGTAGAATACTGCCTTAATGTAAGAAATTGTAGGAGATATTTTGTATTCATAATTCTCGAAGCTTCTTGAAAAAGATATGCTACTAGAAGTCGAGAACCATCTATAACTCATTACCAGAAAGATTTATCTTTAGGGTGGCCACACATCAGGGAAGTCAGGGAAATGTCAGGGAAAATCAAGTTTGTCAGGGAAATGTCAGGGAAATGAAGCAGCTGTCAGGGAAAATGGAAATTTATATGTTTTTATAATATTTTGGAAGCACTTCCCAATATCAATATGAATATTTTTCAATGTACATTCTTTAAAAATATAATTAGATTCTTAGTTTTGTATTTGTAGTTATTTCTTTATTTACAGTTCGGATACATAACCTTTGGTTCATTAATCAGGTCAGAAAACTCAGCGGCTTTAAAATGGGCTATGAATCGCTTTTGTAAAATCAAACCTTGTTTTAAAAAATTACCCCCTGTAATGAAAAAAGTATTAAAAAAAGGACCAGGCTAGATTTTTTTTCAATTTTTTTGTTTCCAATGTGATATAAACACTTTTGTAAAATCAACCCTTATTTTAAAAAGCAGCTCCCTGTGCTGCAAAATTGTATTTTAAAAAAAAGGAAACTGTCTAAATGGAAAATGCTTATAAAATATTAACACGGTATTTTTAATGCAAGACTAAGGTGCAAAATTATGACTGATGCAGACTGATCCCACAAATTATATACATTAACTGTTGGGATTGTCGTGCTCTTAATGTGTGTGCTCTTCCTTTATTTTCCAATGTCATATAAATCGCTTTTGTAAAATTAACCCTTCTATATGAAAGACGCACCCTGTAATGAAAACACGTATTGAAAAAAGTCGATATATACATAGATAGAACTTGCTTATAAAATAGTAACATGGTACTTTTAAGCATAATTATTTCTCATCAAAATTATTTTCCAGTCTATGTGTGTATATTCCATGAATATAATTTACCTTTTTCGATGCATCTTTTAATGGTTTTGAACAAGTTCCAGCACAACAATTATTAACGAGTAAAATCCATTCTTATATAAAGAACAATCTAAATGTCCAGAACGGTTGAAAATTTGTTGAGAGCAGACATTTTCTTAAATGATTTTTTTCAAATAGTTATTAAAACTATTTTTGAAGATAAGCTGAAATCGTTTTAAAATCCTAAAAAGCACTTTTGTAAATAGGGATACTGGGGATCTACATGTATGTTATAAAATACATTTTCGCTTTTATCTATTGTGTTTTATCTTTGATTTTTAATCTATGTGAACCATTTGCCGAAATCACATTTAAAAAAATGCATCCCGTTCTGTACAAAATTGTCATATAATACCAATAAAGTGAAAATTAACTTCACAATAAGGACAGTTTTTTGGGTTTAATAAAACTTGATCATTTGCAGCATTCAGCCGATAAGAAGATCAAGTGAACGATCTACCTGGATAACGTTGAACTTGTATGGGTTTCCCTAATACAGTTATCCAGAAATGTACATAGTCTACCATTAATCAAATTCAGACGAATTTTGCGATAAGGGTAGTTTAATGGGAATACTAAACCTTGATTCCTTACAACATTGATTCCATAAAAAAATCATGTGACCGTTCTACCTGGATAAGGTCGAATTTATATGGGTTTCACTAAAGTAGGTTATTTCATAACTCGGAGCATTGGGTCTGTCGAAAACCCAGGTGACTGATGTACTTGGATAAGTTCGAAATTTGCGAAGTTTTGATAATAGCAAAGTCGAAAAGATTCTGAAAGACCTTCTCATCAAACTAAGTCATATTTCACGTTAGGGGTGGTTTCCGGGGGCAGTTGGAACATGATTCCTTACCATCTTAACCCGCTGGTAAATTCAAGAAACCGAACGAACTTAATAAAATCGAATTTCCACAAGTTCGAATCCTGAATATTTATTAGCAGAAACACCACGACCCTGTATTTGAAGGAGATAATAAATTGGCGACTTGATATTATATGACAATTATGTACAGAACGAAATGCATTTTTTGTGAATGTGATTTGGACAAATGGTTCTCATAGGTTACACATATAAAAGGCGAAATGTATTTCACAACATAGATGTAGATGCCCAGCATCCCTAGTCAAACGGCTGCTTTTTAGAGTTTTAAAATTACTTCAACTTATCTTTAAAAATAGTTTTAATCACTATTTCAAAAAATTACTTTAGAAAAAGTCTGCTCTCAAAAAATTTTCAATCATTCTGAACATTTAGATTGTTCTTTATATGAACATGGATTTTTTTCGTTAAGAATTTGTTGTGCTGGTAGTTTTTTAAATGCATTAGAAAATGCATCGAAAAGGGTAAATTATATTTTTTGAATATACACACAAAGACTGGAAAATAATGTTGTGAGAGATATTGCAATTTTAGCTTATACATTATGAGGGTTATTTTTGTAAAGATTAGGAGTGAAAAATAATTCTGCTTGAAAGTAACATTTTACTAATTTATAAGTAAGTTCCATCTATGTAGATAACTACTTTTTTCAATGCGTGTTTTCATTGCAGGGTGTTGTTTTTTTATATAAGGGTTAATTTTACAAAAGAGATTGATATGTCATTGGAAAATAAAGAAAGAGCACAAAAATCCTAACAGTTAACGTATACAATTTTTGGAAGCAGCCTGCATGTTTGTATTCAGATGCAAATACGGGGTTTTTTTTTGTAACGATGAGGGGTGAAGAATAATTTTGCTCGTCAGTTATGCTTTCAAAATACTGTGTTCATATTTTATAAGTATTTTGCATCTAGATAGTTTCTTTTTTTTAAATAAGTTTTTGCAGCACAAAGGGTTGATTTTTAAATTAAGGGTTTATTTTTAAAAAAGTGCTTCATATCACATTGGAAAGCAGATAAATAGCAAAAAAATCTATCCTAGTCATTGCTTAATACTTTTTTCATTACAGGGGGCAATTTAAAAAAAAATAGTTGGTTTTACAAAAGCGATTCATAGCGCATTGTAAAGCAAAAAAAGAGCAGCAAAAATCTAATCTAGTCATTTTTTTAAATTTCATGATTTTTGTAGATGGTGCCCCGCTGAGTTGATGGCAAGCTAGCACCGCCTTATTTTCTCAAAAACTAATGGAGCAAAATAATTTTTTTTTTGGTGAATAATAGCAACAACAAAAAAAAGCAAAAAATATCCATTATATGACATTTTGTTTTTCGTTAGTGGCGCCGCTGTGCTATCTGACCTTAATTAATCTACATTGCATGTATAGCTCATTTTTCTGACTTGATTCATTATTTTGCTTGTCACAGTATTGAAACCTTATTCGCTTTTCTAAATAATTTCCTATCAGGGAAACTCGTCTAAATGTCAGGGAATTGTCAGGGAAATTTAAATATTTAATCTTGTGGCCACCCTGACCTTGAGCTCGAACTCTGGTTCGAACTAGCTATTTGTAAACGTAAGCTGAATAAACCTAAAATTACTGGGTTATCCGATTGCTTATTATTTCTCACTTCTTCGCTCCCTCACAGACTACAGTCTCAGAACTGGGTTAAGTGAGATTCGCGAACTTGGATTAAACCAAAAGGAATTTTTTCTCGCGGCCACGTACCGAACGGATCTTGAATGCATGCTGTTATTTCCGTACTTGCTCTGGGTGAGCTAAAAATGTGTATCAAGTTATGCAACGCATATCAAACTTAGCGATCTGTTTGAGTTGCAAATATTGTCGCTGCGTACGTGGAACTTTAAATTTTGTCTGAGAGACAGAAAAAAATCGGTAGCTGTGTGCGTACCCGTTTTCTCTGTAGGAGACAAGACGAAAATTTCTTCGCTGCGTGCATGGAACCTTTGGTTCTCTCTGTGTGAGAGGAAAAGCAAATTTGGACACGGGAGCTTTTAGTCTAATTCTGATAAATATAGTTCCTATAGATAGAGATCCAAACAAATACACGTTGGCCGAACTGAAAGACTTTATACGTGTGAGAGGTCTGCCAATTCCGAGTAGCAAATATAATCGCAAAACCCCAAAGAAAGAGCGTTGGGTTAGTCAAGAGGTTTGTAAGAGCAAAGAGTTTTGGATGAGCAAAAGGCCTGAAGAAGAACAAAGAATTTGTGAGGCACAGAGAAGAAACGAAGCAGATCGTCCTCAAGAGAATTGTGTCGAGCGTCCCGGTCAGGATATAAATATAGCCACTATTCCAGCTGATATGAAATGCGAAAGGTAGTTGCTGCGATGTGAGGGAGAGCTTCTGGTACAAAAACAGTATATTTTGTATATTTTGAGACGAGAGCGACAGCTTGAAGCTGCATCACTAAGCCTATAATCGGTCGCTGTCTTAAATGGTGGATGTAACAAATGTTCGACTTCCGCGAAAGTCGCACGGAGGAAACACTTTCAAGTGCAAATATGGCACACTGGTCAATCGTTCTTAAGTTCTTTCCATTATAAAATGATTTTTGTGATGCGTGTACCGATTCCCGACGAAAAAGTGATCGATTATTGTATGGATGGAGTGAATGATGAACTACTACGAAACTAAGCTGGATTAATGAATTTTACATCAAAAATGGATTTAAGTCAAAGTGCTTAAGATATTCGAAAAAAGGATTCTCTCGAAAAAGAAAACAAGGGATGTGAAAAATTGCCGAGAGTTTCAGACCTTCACGAAAAATTTAGAAAGTTTTTTGGCCAATAACAAGGTTTTTAAAGTGTTGTAAGTGCCGCATGGTGTGACACATTCCATCTAAATACAGGGCGTCGATCACGAGTGCGAACGAGACTCGTTTCCGTTGTAATTCTTCCATTTATTTGGCTCTAGTCAACGTCTCTAAAATCAGCATATACTGTTCCGATAAGGTTCACAGCAGGCGACGGAAGTGGTAACGTTTGTAATTTTACAATGAATGCTATAATAGATTCTTATTTATCGATTAGTCTTATATAAAAAAAGTTTTTTATCTAGTGCTTTACGATCAAACCTTCCTGTCAGTTACTGCCAGTTTAGTGACATTAAAAATACTCCGCTAACACTGCTTGGTATATCGAACTACGATTTTTTTGCTAGGTCGAGATTTCATGACACGTCCGGAAAAATAATTTATATAGTTAAAAAAATGTTCAGATTTTAAAGCGAGAAATTTATCAAGTTGATAGTTATTGATTCGGTTTCTATTCCGTTGGAATCAAACCGAAGGGCCTATTGCAAAGCCACCGAACTCATCTTAGGGTTGCGGAAAGAGGGTCCCTCTATCAAGGGTTTCTGCTGAATATGGTAACAATAATTAATAAGCAGTCGCGGACAATTGTCCTGGGATGGTCCCAAAGGAATAAGCCCTAAGCGAAGGCGTAACAACCGTACCGAATTCTGAATGGCAGCTGGTCGAGGTGCCTTAAACGGTGATTCTGGGACGGCGGGTGACCGGGTGACGCATTCGGGCCTCTACAAGGATGGACGAACCCTTTCCCTAGCTGCTCGTGGAAACGACAATGACATCAAAAATTTGTAAATGCGGTTCAAAACGATCGAACACGCAAAGCACCCAAGAATGAGTCGGCAAACAGTGCCGATCACCCTAGAGTTAGGGCTACTGAAAATAATATAGATAAAAACACAACGACGAACCGGCGAAACGCCCACATTGAGTGGACGAGTCAACTCAAATATTTGCTAGACTGCTGCGATGCCAGCATTATCCCTGTTAGAGGAGCCTTTATGACGATTATGAACATTCTGTGGTGCTAGAAACACCCATAGCTTCAGCACGTTTCACATCATTCATTGCGAGATCAACGTGCCTACCTCTTGAAGTTCCTCCTAAGCCCCAAGATCTGGCTGAAATGGATTCCTCCCTTCGTTGGGATATATCGGAGGAGTCGGAACTCTGGAACATCAATTGTTCAGTTTATGGTGCTAGGAGAGATTTGGCTAATTCAAATCGAAAGTTAAAACCGACGATGAATCAAAAGATAAAAAACACATGCATTAACTGAACAAGAAGATTGGATGGGCAAGACAAAATGCGTCCCGTGTTCAGAATGTGATTGACTTCATAACATCTGGCAGACCGTTTACGGAAATAGTTTGAAAATTTGCCCAAGAAATAAGGACCTTCAATCACACAATGAACAAGTCAAAGTTGCGGACAATCAAGCAGCATATTGTTGACAAACTACGGGTGTTATCTAACAAAAAAAAGGAAAATACTGAATAGGGATAGTTGGATTAAGGAGAATCAACAGTTTCTTGCTGACCCATCATTCCCCCTGTTTCTGTAAAAAATCCACCCAAGCCCAACGAGGTAGAGACTTTTTGGAGAGAATTACACAAAATCCTGAAAACACTGGAGTTGAAAGAAGATACTGATAATATCATCTGCTTTAAGGAGGTTTGCGACAAAACTATACAATCTGCGGAGGAATGTCTTTCAATCACTGCTGAAGAGATGAAAAAAGCACTAAGCACTTAGGAGTTCGAAGAATTTTTCCGCTGCAGGACCAGATGGTATCAAGAACTTCTGGTGGATAAAGCTTACTTCTACGCAATAACAACTGGCCCGCATATTCTCCTCATATATAAAGTCGGAATTGCCCATTTCGCAGTGGCTAGTCGTTCTATAGTTCTAAGGAAAAAGGCAACTTGTCCAGCCCAGAGAATTACAGGCCAATAACTTGTTTGAACTCGATGTATAAGATCTTTACAGCGGTCATAAACAACAGAGTTGTTCGAAAAATTGAGCGTGTGTGGAGCGAGATGCATGAACAAAGTGGCTCGAAAAAAGGTGTAACAGGGTGCTGAGAGAACCTGCTACTTGACAGGTTCGTCTGCAAAGACTCAGCATCCCATTAACGCATCTTGCCAACAGCCTGGATTGGCTACCAGAAAGCTTTTGATTCAAACTCTCATAGACTCATCATCTGTCTGTTGGAAAGCTTGAAGGTTCATCCACACATAGTGATATGCATAGAGATTGATGCCCCTTTGAAAAACTAGATTTACCATCTCATCTAGAAAATATCGAGTTACAACGAACAACGTCAACTTCCATAGGGGCATCTTTCAGGGCGACGCCATGAGTCCTCTGCTTTTTTGCATCACACTTCTGCCTCTATCTCTCGCACTACGAAATTCTTCTGGATACCTCTGCGGTGATAATAATTATCGCGAGCATAAGGTCACTCCTTTAAAGTCGAGAAGAGGTCTTTAAGTCATGAAATTTAAAACAAAATCACTTTGAATGCATGCATGCTATTGCAGAAGTGAAATTTTATTATAAAAAAGGTGTAGGAAAAATATTTGAAAATTGTTTTGAGAAATTGTTATGAAAATTGATTTTTGGTGCTAAATTTTTTATTAATTATTAAAAATGTGCAGGTAGACTTGTAAATTTTAATGTGTGGGTAGAACTGTATAAATGTCAGTTAAGAATAGTTGGTATAACATACTTCACGTTTCGCAAGCTCTGTCACTTCTAATATAACAGAAAACTATTCTGAGAAAAAACGCCTTATCTGTACTCCCTACAGCAGGATTGGATAAGAATTTAATTATCAAAAATAAAAACAAGGTAAGTAGAAATCGAAAGGATTAGGATGTTATAAGTTAATTTAATACGATGCTTGAAACCTTCTGCGATGATGATGTAGGTATACAATTACGAGCGGCCGCGAGCGTTGGAGGTGGCAACAGTCACCTCTGGATGCTTTCTTATAGCTTCCATCTGCCACTCCACACGAAAAAAATTGTACTTGAGGAATTACTCAACTAGTTACGTTGTGGAGGATATAAGAACAATTCGGTGAATTAACAATAACTATTCTGTAAATCATTTCGAACTGTTCTTTTATAATCACAGCACTGATAATAAGTATTAAAAGTCGCTACCGTAGAAGATCGAAATGATTATTATGAACAAGTTAAAGAGAAAATACATCTGCGCTGTGAGAACCACAGTTCTAGGTCTATTAAAATTACAGAACTCTACTGTGTTTTGAAATACACGGACGTGGCGGCGCGCTACTCAGGTGTGTGTCGCAAATACAGATGCGATACGACAGTACAGTTGCGTCAGTATGTGTCAGTGTTGTGCGTCACAGCATTGCATCGGCGAGATTCAATAAAGAATCACAAATCAAAATTACTGTTCAAAGTCCAAATGTTGAAATTGGAACTATTTGGTTAACAATTTATCTTTTTGTAGAAAAAAATAAATAATTTTCTTTCAAATTCATGGTTTTAGTTGCTGAATCGTCTATTGGGTTACAAATGCTTCTTTATTTCTGAAGATTCATCATGTTCATAGAAATTAGAAAAAAGTTAACTAATTATTAATTTGTTAAAATTCGAGTAAGTTTAAGCGATATTTATATGTTTTGAAAAGATTTCACCATGCTTTAAAAATCTTTAACTTCAAACATTTGAAACAAAATTTAATTTTTTAATGTTACAACATACATTTTCAAAACCATGTGACGAGTGGGTCACGTGACCAGATTCCTACCTTACCGCCACTTTTTTTATTTCCCAACTTATTTTCACACGAAGCGGCACATCGAGTTGAAAATTTAAGACAATAAATAAGAAGCACTAAGAAAGGTGGGTCTGGTCATAAATTTCAATAATTATGAAAAAAGCAAAACAAAAATTATTTATAAGAAAAAACTTTTGTCAGAATTACACAAATTTAGGACAGGACCCACCATTCTTAGTGCTTCTTGTTTATTGTATCAAATTTTCAACTCGATGTGGCGCTTCGTGTGGAAATAAGTTGAGAAGTAAAAAAAGTGGCGGTAACGTAGAAATCTGGTCACTTGACCCACTCATCACATGTCTTTAATGCCATTCAAGAATTTTGAAGATAATGAAAATAATTGCTTGCAATTCCTGGAAAAATTGCAAATGTTTTATTTTTTAAAATTTAGTATAATATTTAGAACGATTAAAAAAAGCCAAAAAAAATAGACGAATAAATAAAAATGATGTAATTAATAATATAGAAAAATTATAACTTTTTTTTAATTTATATTTTTTTGTTCAAAATTGAACTATTTCATTGAAATTTTTTATCGTCGGTTGATAATGATTTGATGTTTTTATTTTCTTAGCTAAAAGTTCATGTGTTTTGTTAAAAAATCGTGTTTTTTAATATAAAAAAATGCTATGAGTGCAGCTGACTAAAAAAGCAGTCGTAATAATTATTAAGATTGTAAATGGAATTCTGTATTTGGGTCACTTTCCAACAGAGTGGAAAAGAACTAAAACTGTACCAATTCCTAAAGAAGCAACAAATCATTATCTTGTTAATAATTCTCGACTGATAAGTCTTTTTTCACATCTGAGTAAAATGGCGTAGAAAATTATTTAAAAATAGCATTAATAAAATTTGGAAAAAATTTTTTTAACAGAATATTTCAAAAGATTTCAAAATAAACACAGGTTTCGGTAAATGAATAAAAATTGCACGATTATAATTTTTTATTTAATTACAAATTTTTTATGTAAAAAGAGAAATTAATTGTATTGTAAGCCGTAAAGAATTAGTAATTGTTCAATTGTTATTCATTTATCGAAACCTGTGTTTGTTTTAAAATCTTTTCAAACATTCTGTTTAAACTATTGTTTCTAAATAAAAAATTAATTTTTTTAATAACATTTGAAGCCTTTTAAAATGTTCAAAATGCTTCTAATTTTGTGATTACTTTTTAAGGCGCTTCAAAGGGCTGTCGAATTCGTCAGGGGCAAACTAAATCTAAACGGTTGAACGACACATTTTAAGCACATGATCTAAATGCAATAATACCAGATGGTTCAGCTCGCTTTTTCCCGAAAAGATCCTTCTTGTTGTTGTATTTTGTAATTAAAAATAAAATGTTAATTCTCGCTTGAAAGTCGCGCGAGCTATACAGTGAAACAGTAGTATAGAGAACGCGAGGGGCAGGAGCGCATGAATTTTTGGCCACAATTTTTTAATCACATAATCTATAGGCAATTACACCGAATCTTTCAGCTCGCTTTTTCCCGAAAATGTTCTTGTTGTTTTTTGTTATTGAAAGTGGAGATTATTTGTTTCTCGCTTGAATCTGGCGCGTTTTGTACAGTACACGGGCGTATACCAGTGGCGTAGTGCAAGAGCGGCAAGCATAAAGAAGTATAATATATTTTTTTTTGGTTTCTTCACACAATTTTCGCTATGAAATGACTGTATTCGTACGTGCATTCATTATCAATTGGCGAATTACCAAAATAAATCTTTTAGCAAACAAAAAGTTTTCAGTGTGTGTGTGTGTGTGTGTGTGTGTGTGTGTGTGTGTGTGTGTGTGTGTGTGTGTGTGTGTGTGTGTGTGTGTGTGTGTGTGTGTGTGTGTGTGTGTGTGTTTAGGAATAAAAGAGGAGTGGCTGCGAATTAAGATAATAATAATAATTTTTATTTTCTGCCCCCCTCCGCCTTCATCATCCCAAACATGACCCAAAATAAAAAATAAACATTTTTACTTATTACTTTCAATTGTTAGCAATTTCTGTCGTCGTTTTCATACAAATAATTACCACTGAAAAATTTGAATATTTTCCATTACTTTTTAAACAATGTTTAAGTGTCTAAATAAATGTAAATCATTTAAACAATTATTGTTTCCCAGAAAATGTAAAAATAATCTTTTTTCTTCTTGAATAGTAGTAGTTGGTATTTGCTCGAAGCATTACATTCTGTTTTAAAAATTATATAATTAGTTAAACAGTTAATTCATTTCTATTTACTCAATTTCTAAAAATTGAGCCAGAGCTGCTTAATTTTTCTCCAATTCGTATACTGAACTAATTTTTCTTGAATAATTACATAATCTTGATACATTCATTGTAATTTTTAACATGTCTCTATTTTTGTAAACAATTTTTATTTGCTGTAACAGTTTTTCCCGATAACTTAAAGAAAAAGGAAATAAAATAGAACACGTCCAATTATTTTTCTGACTGTAAAGTTTATACAAAAATGTATTCACAATTTGTTAATTGTTTAAACAAATATGTTTCCAAAACATATTTTTTATATCGTATAGAGCATTTCGAGTCCTATATTACTGCTATATATGTTTCAGTAGTATCAATTACTAATTTTAAATGTATAACAATTTTTAAGTCTCGCAGGTATTGTTCGTTCTTTATTCTGATGCGTTCTCGTACAGGAGAGATGTAGAGATTGTAAATCACGAAAAAATGTGAATTCGCCGTGATGAAGTCATATTTTTCCTAACGTTAAATTTTTTCGACAATTTCAAAGTTAGTTTGTCTTATGCGTTTTATTATTCAAATGATTTTAGATGAATTGTACTTATTGTGCAAAGTTAACACTCCGTTACACGCGCTATATATGACAGATACAGATATATTCAATATTTTGCGAAAGTTGTATAGATTTATTGACTTCGACTGGTGAGTGAACTTATATTGCTTTTTATATCAATGACCTGTATTTGGTTGTTGACCTCATCACCTGGAATATGCGAAAAATTCAGTTTTATTATTTATTTTTTAAATTGAACGATTGTGTATCTCACAGATACGACGCGTCTATCGGTGTTCCACTAGAGGGTGCGTTTAAAGGAGTGTTAACGAAAGTAATGTCTTTATCATTGTAATTATTATAAATTACCTAAAATATAGCATTTCGTCCTCATTAATCTTGTTCAGGGAAAATGTCGAAACTTGAATTATAATTTTCATTCTTGAATGTACTTTTTCATATTATCATCATAGTAAAGATTGTCACACTATACAGAATGCAATAATGAAAGCACTTTTATCATTGAAATTTTATTAGGACTTTTATTGTTTATTTAATAGTGGGCCAAAAATTATGCAAACCATCCATACTCAATTTCAAGAACATTAAGAAAGAATATATTATATTATGTTTAATTCAGAACACATACTAGTTAAAAAATATGTTTGGAAAAATAATTGTTTAAACAAATTCTATTTTTTTAACAATTAAAAAATTGTTAATACATTTTTGTAGAAACTGTACAGTCAGAAAAATAATTGGACGTGTTCTATTTTATTTCCTTTTTCTTTAAGTTATTGGGAAAAACTGCTAGAACATATAAAAACTGCTTACAAAAATAGAGATATGTCAAAAATTATAATAAAAATATCAAAATTATGTAATTATTCAAGACAAGTGGCCCAGGATATGAATTTGAGAAAAATTGAACATCTCTGAATCAATTTTAAGAAATTGTGTGAATAGACATGAATTAATTTTTTAACTAATTATATACTTTTTAAATCAGAATGTAATACTTCAAGCAATTGCCAACTATTACTATTCAAGAAGAAACTAGATTATTTTTACATTTTTTGGGAAAAAATAATTGTTTAACTAATTTACATTTATTTAACAATTAAACATTGTTTAAAAAATAATGGAAACTGTTCAAATTTTCCAGTGGTAATTATTTGTATGAAAACGACGACAGGAATTGCTAACAATTGAAAGTAATACGTAAAAACTTTGTTCGCTAATTTATGAATAACCATTTTTTGTGTTACGTATTACATTAATTATTTGTTTGTCTTGATGCGAAACATTTGTACAACTTTAAACTATAAATTTTACAAATTCAACATCTTCAAAATTTTGAAAATGTAAAATTACAAGCTATGTTTCCTTTACGTTTCACAGTTGAAAACTTTTTGGTTGCTAAAACATTTATTTTGGTAATTCGCCAATCGATAATGAATGCACGTACGAATACAGTCATTTCATAGCGAAAGTTGTGTGAAGAAACCAAAAAAAAATTATATTAAACTTTTGCTCTTGCGCCACGCCACTGGTATATGCCCATGTACTGTACACAACGCGCCAATTTCAATTGAGAAAAAAACATCTCCACTTTCAATTGCAAAAAACAACAACAACAAGAATATTTTCGGTAAAAAGCAAACTGAACGATTCGGTGTAATTGCCTTTAGATTATGTGATTAAAACATTGTGGCCAAAAATTCATGCGTTTAGATGTAGCTTTGATGTAGCCAAATTGACAGCCGTTTGAGGGACACATGGAAATACAGGCGAGTCCCCCGCTTTCCGCTCCTAGCCCTCGCGAGAACTATACTACCGTTTCACTGCATAGCTCGCGCGACTTTCGAGCGAGAAATGACATTTTTTTTCAATTACAAAATACAACAACAAAAAGGATCTTTTCGGGAAAAAGCGAGCTGAACCGTGCAGTATTATTGCATTTAGATCATGTGCTTAAAAGGTGGCGTTCAACAACTCAACCATTTAGATTTAGTTTGCCCCTTGCGAATTTGACAGACGCTTGAAGTGCCTTAATCTTCTCGAAACCTTGAAATATCTCTTAAACTTACTCGATTTTTTTATAAATTAATAATGATATCGTTTTATTTATTTAATAAATTTTCCTCTTTTTTTAGTCTTTCTAAATATTATCTTAAAATTAATTTTTTCAAAATAAAACATCATTTGCAATATTTCCATATTAAAAAGTGAATTCTAAAAATGCTAAAATGGAAACTTTTAAATTATCTCCTTTAACATTCTTTCAAATCCGTTTGAATTTTCTAAAAATATTCTAAACAGTTCAATTTTATAAAATGCTATGAAATACTATTACATTATTAAAGTAGATGGAGAATTAGTTAGAAATTATTATAAACAACGTAAAATTTTTAAATAGTCCTGGTCTTGTATTTGAAATCTTTTGAAAATGCACTGAATTCTAAAATTGATAAAATGGAAACGTTTAAATTATCTCCTTTAAAATCCTTTTAAATCCGCTGAAATTTTCTGAAAAAAATTCTAAAGATTGATGATTTAAAAATAGAAAAAATTCAAAATTATTAATTGTAAAGTTAAACATTGGGTCCTATTTAACTTTAGTTTAAATATTTAAAAAATTAAACTATTTGTGAATTAAAGAAATCAAAACTATAATTATTAACTAATATTATAGAAATTTTAGAGATGATACGAATTTTTGAGAGGCACCGGAATCATGTAGTGTTAAATGATATTTAAAGTGATGATTTCTAATTAAAAGCATAAAAAATAACAATTTTAAGCCTAATTGAGCCATCAAATTTCGAACAATTCCCAATTTCCTTTAAAATTTTAATTAGGACCGTGAAACTAAAACGAAAAAAATTAATTATTTTTAAATTATGCATAACGCTCTTAAAAATTCTTTCAAAAATGGTCGGCTGCAAATCCCAAATCTTATAGTCCATCCAATACCATACTTTTATTTCTTATGAAATGTTGTTGAAAAAAGTTTTCTAATCATTATTATTTAAAATCTTAATAATTATTGGAAAAACGAAAAAAGAACAAATTCCCCGGATTATTTGGAGTTTGCTTGAGTCCTTCATTTTGGAAGATGTTCTCCAAACTACAAAAAAGATGCGCGCAATTTTAATTTTGTTCTAATGAAATTCATAAATGTTTTTAATTTTATAATATTTCCATGAAAATCATTTCGTCTTTCTACAGAGAGAAAAAATTAAATTTTTCGTCTAACAAGTCTAAATTAAAGGCAAAATGTGAGTTTTATAATAAAATAGAACAAAAAAACGTCAAATTTTAATGTTTTCCAGAAATTATAATTTTTATAGAGAATACATCTTTTTTGTTGAAAAAAATCTAATTTTTGGCGTCATGTTGTACTACTTTGTTAAACATTTGTTTCATTGGCTAAAAATTGAACTATTTGCATGTAAAGTCCATTTTCAATTTAAAATTAAAATACTTTATCTTTGGTTTCAAAAATGATCATTTTTATATAAATTTTGGACTATTTGGCCGAAAAAATTCTTTTTTGCCAAAATTGTTTTCATGTTTTCGTAAACATCAAAGTATATATTTGTTATGACAAATCTTTAATCAGAAGTTTTTTTTCCAAGCTTTACTTTTCATTTGTGTTAGTATTTGCTTCAGTGATTGTTAAAGTATTTTTAATCAACGCATATATGTTGGAATTTTTAAATATACATTTTTTAAACATTTTCTTATAATCTTTGTATGTTTTGTTTTGAGCGATATGGTAGAAGATACAACATATCGACATCAAATATTTAGTACTAAACTCAAATATTGTTGACCTCTCTTTCAGAAATATTGGGAAAAAAGTGAAAATAATAACATTGTCTTGGGTTTATAATCTGTCCAATATATTCGATTTTTTCACAAAACTGCAAATTTTTTCTTTGATCCTGCTATGATGTGAACTTTGAACAAATAAGTCGTAATAATTCAAATTGTAAATTTTTTTATAAATCTAGTGTTCGAGTGTAAGAAATTTTCGAATGTTTGAAACTTATTTCTTCTAAGTTCAGACATTTCATTTCAACAACATTTCAGTGACAAACGTCACGAAAATATCCGAGGCTCAAGTCAGAAAAATAAATATAACTCGGTCCACCAAAACTGTTGGGCCCGGCACTGGTCGTTTCTCACAAGCGGTAAGAATTTTCTTGGTTAGTATATAAGGACCACTTCGGCCAATACCCACAGCGTGCGATAGCCTACGTTAGGGAAGTGCGTTGCGTGAATTACATTTATTTATGTTTGGTTAGGCTATAGAATCATATTTATGTTTGTGTGCGTACAACAAGTTAAGAACGTGTCTCTCGTGTGTGTCCTCCGTCCATCCTCGCTTCCTTCTTTCTGATATACAAAGTAGGCGAAATACATAATCCCCTCTATAAATCGGATTTTTGTTGTGTTGGAAACGACGGTGCAGTGATGTGAAAATTACAAAACTGCCGCGTTTTTGATTTAAGAGGCGTTCTGTGAAATATCCAGTCTTCCACTTTGTTTTTAACCGACTTTAGTTTCGCAGATTTTAAAGATTCCCGTTGCTAAAATTACTGTCCCATTTAAGAATTCCTCCTGAATTATATTTAATTCTCATAGAAATAGTTCTGTAAAATTAAAAATAACTTAGGCCTGTAATTATTATGGATTTTTTCTAATATCCGTCACATCAGAAATAATTCTGTAATTCCTCAAGTACACATTTTTTCCGTGCACAGGTTTTTAGTCCCTTCTTCCTGATGGTCAAGAAAGTTGCTTACAATGCGACAGGTGTTTAATAAAACCGCTTTCTTAGCTGCTGCCAATACCCTTCTGACTCCTAAATGTTCAAAATGTTCAGTGCATCTTGCGTGTACATTGCCTGTAGCCGAAATCACAATTGGATGAATAGATGCATGATTCACATTCCTCCTAATGGGCTTTACCTCATGTCTTAATTCGCTATACTAGTGGATCTTGGTTGTATAGGTTGACTGCAAACTTGGGTTAGGTGGACAAGCAATGTCGATGATGTAGACTCTTCCAACTTTTTTTTTTCTCTCATCACGATGTCAGCTCGATTGCTCGGGATGTGATGATCCGTTTGGATAGTAACATCCCACTATAAGATGCAATCTTCGCTTTCTAAAACAAACATTGGAATCTATCTATAAAAAGGCACCCATTCTTTTAAGATTTCTAGGTTTAGGGCAAGTTGTTGATTTGTAATGCCCGCTACATCATTATTTCTGTGCCTTGTCCTGTATCGCACTGACGAATCCTTCCGTTTCTGGATACAGAACACCCTTTCTTAGCCAAATATTGTATGCCTCACTATCCACTTCAAGTTGATCTAACGTTACGGGGTGCTCGCCGGGTATAGCTTTCTGCCTCCATTGTATTTATAATTTCTCTATGGGCGTGTAGTCAATATACGCTGTACAGATCGTGTTGTAAAGCGCAACATTTCGTTTGCTGCTAAAATAGTCTCGCAACTGTATAACTTGCGACTCACACAGCTTTTTTACATTTACAACGCTCCTACCCCCTATATGTCGCGGTAGAATTACCCTTTCAATCGCTGAATTTTTGTGTTTCATTGGGTGCTTCCTCATTTCTACGCGGACAATTCTATTTAACTTTTAAAGGTCGGTGTTAGACCATTTTATGAGCCCGAAGGAGTACGTGAGGATAGAGATGGCATATCGCTAAGCTCTCCTAACTATCGCATGCTAAATACTTTTAGATTTAAGAATATCCAGATATTTATATAATTCGCCTGCAGTCCTTGGCTCGATGTCATTTTCGAACTCGTTCTCTAACTCTGGTTCCTAATTACCCTCGGACTAAATGCACTGTTCTGCATTTTTCTAGTCCGAACTACATGTGGATATCATTGGAAAACTGCTTTGTGACATCGATCAATTGGTGCAGTTTCTGGGCTGAACTAGCGTACAGCTTCAGGTAATCCTAATAGAGAAGTAAGTAATTTGACGACCATCCTCATTATCATGTATTCTGAACCGATGACTCATGCTGTTTAGTCTTTTGCTCAACGGATTCAATGCTAAACAGAACCATAATGTACTAAAGGAGTCTCCTTGAAATATACCCGTCTTAAAGCTGAGTGATCTAGTTATCCTTGGTTGTTCATGATCAAAATTCTTGATTCTGGTACCCCAGAGCCTCATCGCATGGCTTAGAAAGTCAATAATGCGTGGCACGGAAGGAAGCGCTTGCTTGTAGTCAATGTATGCCATGTGTAAGTTCCTTTGCTGCTTACGAGCTTGAGTCATGGAAAAAGCGTCTATAATGACTAGATCTTTACAGCCTTGCGAGTTTTCACAACATCCTTTTTGTTCTTCTGTAAGAATGTCATTCTTGTCGCAATGAGAATATACCATATCTGCAAAGATAGCTGTAAGACATTTATAATTGTTGGAAGACAAGCTATCGGTCGAAAGTCAGATGGATTTTGAGCGTCTGATTTTTTTAAAAATATATACGTAGTACCCTGGAGCATAAATCCTAGCATCAGATTTGGGTGTTCAATGATCTTCTGAAAATACGTTGTCAACGTAAGATACACACTCGTCAGGTACTTGTACCAGAAGTTGTGCACCATGTCCGGACCAGGAGCTTTCCAATTACTTGCTCTTTTCAAGACCGCTGAAACATCCAAAGCTGTGATGTTTGTCAGTTGTATTTCAGGGCTATTGCTTGCCTTTGCCTTCTCCAGTTTGAACCACGTAGTGTCCAAATTGCATCTGTTCATTGTTCCCCAAACACCCGACCAGTAGTTAGTCATATCTTCCAATTGAGGGACTTCGGTGGATTGCTGTTTATTTTCCTTTACACTCAGTTCACGATAGAACCTTCTTTCAACTGTCTGAAAATTTCGATTTTGTTGTCGTCGTGCATCACTTTTCTTGTACCGACGCAGTCTGGCAGTAAGAGCGTCAAGTCTTTGTCGTTGGAAGTCTATAATCTCATCCAATATTGCTGGTTTTAATGTCTCGGTGTGCCGAGGGTGGATGATTTTAATAACATGGTTTATCAGCTTTCTGGTTCTATTTCCTTTTTTATATTGAGTTAATCGACCCAATTTGCACCTTACTTTGCTGCTATTCATATCCAACCTGATCTTCCATGGTCGATCTCGATCCCTTGCTTGAACAAAAACTGCATTTGCAGACCTAGTTTTCCAGATCAACGTTCTAACGGTTGCCACAGCTGCACACAAGACAAGAGTATGAACCTCCTCCGCAGTTTGTGCTACAGATATTGAGCGTTTTTGATCTGCCAGATTTTGCTCATTTATTTATGTGGCTATCTCTGGGTATTTAAGTAAAAAGAGTCTATTATGTTCTCTCCTGACACTTTGCGCACATTTCTTTGCCAAAAAATAAAGGCGCATAACATCTTTGTTTATATGGTATGTCCATTTTCGTTGCTTTTTTGGTTGCTGAACCTCTGCTTCTGCCTCTGGTTGTACAAGGTCATCCACCTCTAGAGAATGTGGTGGTTTTGGATCATCAATAGGTTGAGGAAGAATATCAATTGCTCCTGCTTGACCGTTTGACGCGGCCTCCTCTAACTGATGTTCATTGCCGTCATTTTTCCACGTCAAACCAACTTGTAGTTTAATCTCCATTGCTCGGTCTTCTATCACATGTAGATTATTCCTGATGTCCTTCACTTTAGTACTTCGCACTTTCGTAATAGAGACGCACCAATTCCTCTTTCATTGTGGTATCCCACTTGATGCTCTCCCACGGTGTTTCTGTCGAGGTGTTTGGCTGCAAATAGCTAACGTTAGCCAAAGCATCCTAAGCAGACACAGTTAATGTTGCACTGCTTACCGTTTGTCGCAGATGTTCTTGCTGACCAGCTGTTTTATTGGTGAGATCTGCATGACCATCTTGCAGCTCACCATCGCTACCGTCCCGCATGTTGTGGTCCCCAGCTGTGGCTCCAGGGGCGCTCCGACGATCTTCGGGAAGCGACATGCGTTTCAATATCTGCAATATGCTCTCCATGATTATTTGGGTTTTGGTGTTCTGATTAGTCACTCTCCTCTTCTTTATCAGCCTATTTGGCATAGAAAACCCTGCCAGTAGCAATGCTACCGCCAAAATAGCCGTCAAAGTCATGAGAGGAAAGCTCAAGCTCTACCGCGACATCAATGCGAGAACACCTTCGGTAGGTAAATGTTCTCACAGGCTTAAGATGGTTACAGTCCAGCAAGTCGAAGGCATTTTTGGTTAGAGTTAGATTTTTATATTTTTGTAATAGTTTTTACATGGGGTTGTCCCGGTATATCAACAGTCACGGACGCATTTTATAGTGCAATCAAGTTATTTGATGAGAGCAGTGTGCCCCGACATAATGGTAAAAGCCTAATTTTCACCCCATCATAGACGGATCGGGTTGCAGTCAAGTACACGATGGGGGGACCTACAGCTTAAGGTGGTTTCCGAACCACCAGAACCTTGGTAAAGGTACATAGAAAAATTTCTATAGGTACGGGCTCAGAAATCGAACCCCGGACCTCTGCGATGAAGTCCGAGCATCTAACTGAGCCACAGAGGCTCTTGAGCGACCGAGACTCTATTATTATTATTATTTTTATTATTATTATTATTATTATTTAAGAACAGCAACTTTATTAAAGTAAGCTACGTGGTAGCCACTACCATTCCTTTTTATCTCGAGATCACCATATTTAAATCGGTTTTTTCCGAAAAGCCACGATAAGCGACAATTTGCGAAATGAAAATCCATAAATGGAATAAATTTTCCATCACAGCAATGACATAAAAAACACTGCATTTTCATTCAGAATCGCATATCAGCATGCTGATTTTCTTTCATTCATTTTCGAATCGTGAAAACGAACTTAAAAGTTGGAAATGACGCAGTTAGCGCAGAGAAGAACCAGTTTCGGAACGTACAGTCAGTCCGAAAATGGTGACATGACACTTCCAAAGCGTACAGGCAGTTCAGGAATTGGCCTGAGCGCGCGTTGATTTGCCCCACGGTGCTAGCGGTTGCCGGCAACATAACAGTTGGCACAGTTGGTTTTTTTTTTTTAAATCACCAGGTCCCTGTCTAATATTTTTGATAAAGGTTTCTTTTGTCTAGGAGGTCAAAGGTAGTTAGCTACGTTTTACTACTCCCTGTATCGCCACAATGCCGAGGGTTGCGGCAGGATAGAAACCGGCATCATGAGCTTGTCTCATTGTATGCATTGAAAGGCACACTCTAGTGTTTTTCAATGTGTCTGGGACGAAAAGGTTCATTTTACAGAAAATGTGTTCAATAATTAATTAATATAACATGCTTTCGGCAGGATTTGCACTGGCACCGTTGTCATTTTAGGTACATAATTTCATGGCGAATCGATTAAAAGACATTAGAATCGTCCGCCGATTCAAGGTAGAAAAATTAACCGGGTTCTTGGACTAGTATGTGGCCTCCTGAGAGAATATGGGCTTTTGGCGTGTTTTGATTTTCTTTTCATAAAACAGTGTGAGCGCGTTTCAAGGACACTAGGTACATTAAATCACACAGTTTTTATACAATTGCAGAAGAGAAAAGTTCAAATTGTCTCAAAATGAGCTGAAAACATTTATGCAGCTTTGACAGTTTACAGGTTATTTTCTTAGTTTCTTTCCGATCTTCCGATATTTTCTCTGCAAAATATTTATGTTTACAGGTTACTAGTGTTTACTGACACCACATAAATAATTTTAATTCTAATTTTAGATCTCTTTCGTTGTCTTCAGATTCTATACTACGTAAATAGAGATTTTAGGACCGTTCCGCCTACAAGTTGTTCCGGCTACTTGGCAGTATGTTTGACACTGATAAACTATAAGTCTAACTTTTATTTCGGAATATATCATTTTTTCCTTAAACACGTATCAAATTTTTATAACATTTTTTTCTAAGATATTTCTTCCTTGCCAGTATTTTAAGTTCAGAGGGCCAACATTTAATTCGTTTAAATTGCAATTTTAAAATACCAATTTTGAAAGTTTTTATTTGAAAGATGGCACTCTGAAAAAATACCACATTTAAAAACATCTAAAGCGGCTATCGCTGAAATTTTTTTAAGCTTTGTTACAAATAAAAATATTCATTGATTTTTTTAATGAAAAATTCTCCGATGGTGTCGCAATGGAGTCAGACATGATAATAAAATATAACTGATTTAAAATATAATTTTGTCAAATGAGAAACAATTATATATTTTTAATTCAGGTAAATTTTATGTAAAAACTGTTTTGTTTTATACATGTTCAGCAAGGAGCTGTGCATTAATTACGTAAAATTTTATTCTGAAATTTTAAACCACGTTCCTCACTTTGTTAGGGTTCAAAAGTTTTTACCTCGCCCGCCCCCAGTTTGCATAGTTTTTGCCGACTAAATTTTATTTTAAATTCAGCAATTACCTCACAGTTGCAACAGTTGCAAAACAGTTGCACTGAATCAGAAAGGGTAATTTAAAAAAAAAGTCCAATCCTCAAGTAAAGCAGACACATTTTCAACCAAAAAGTTGCATTTGTTAACAAAAAATATTAATTTTTCAACCAAATAGATGAATTTGAAAAGTAAAGATGACCAATCAGTTGAATTTTCTACCAAGTTATACAATTTTCAATCCAAAAAGATGAATTTTTAACGCAAAAATATAACTTTTTAACTAAGAAAGAACACATTTTCAAGAAAACAGTTAAAATTGTATCTAAATACCTAAATTTATGACCATAGTGTTAAATTTTCATCCAATAAGATTATATTTCTACAAAAAAATAAGAATTAATAAATGAAATTAATTTTCAACCCAATAAAAACGAATTTTCAACCTAAATTAATATTATGATTTTTTACTAATTGGAAAATAAAACGAAGAGCCAGTTTGAGCACGCCTAGGGTGCGCGACTGCTGATGCTCGCGCTTCCCACTCGATAATATATTTATCTCGCGCTTCGCGCTCGGTCCTTTTATATTCCTCACACTTTTGTACAGACTTTTTAAAACTAAAGGTCAAAGCATCGACACCAGTAATTTGGTGATTGTGAATTCTCTTTTCATAAAGCTCCTTCGGCTTTAACGGACAAATTTTCGTCACGTATCTCGTGCTTCGCACTCGAGTTTGTCCCTGAAATTTTATATCATTCCCATAAATGTATATTATTATAATTTGTAACTTGCATTAGTATTGAAACAGACGAAATTTCATTGTCCCGTTCAAAAAAATGCGCATTCTTTTACAAAATTTGGTTATTCAACGTTTTATTGCAACTTTTGTCGTTTTTCCATAAACTGAATTTGCCCATTTCCAATGTTTTCTTTATGATTTAAACTTTACAGATACGGTCTACTGAATAGCCTCACCGTTTTTTAGCTTCTAAATTATATCGCTAACTTCAGTGACCCAGACTTTGTTAATTGAATTTTCCACCGAAACTCAACCAGTTGTTTTGATAATCTTCAGTGGCGGACTGGATATCTGGATATCCAGGGGCATAGTCAGGGATCCAATATTGGAGGCGACTCTTAAAAAAAAGGTCATCGGGGAAAAGAAAAAACTGTTTCTAAGGAGTATAACGTGAACGTATTAGATTTGTGTGAAACTGCCTTCCCCCCTCTCAAGACTATCATAAAATTTTTTTGATTTTTGTTGAAAAATTATCATTTTATGCTTCGTTTTAATCTTAAAAAAAGCATTGGAAATAAAAAATTTTAATTTTTTATTAACAAAATAGTTTATTTATAGAAGGCGAACTCTTTAAATTATAAAAACAAGAGATTGAAAATATGTCTGTTTCAATACCCATGCATCTAATGAATTTTTATAATATAAATTTATTAAAAGGATAACTTTTTCAGGGTAGCTGGGACTAAAATTTATAGCGAAAGAAGGAACAGAAATATTAAATTATTCATTATAAATAAAATTTGTACTTTATTTTGCAATAACTGAATAAGCAATTTCGTGCCTAGGTACAAAAATAAGTGTAATATATATATTTGATATAATAGTGTTAAAAGTCATGTAGAAAAATTCGCATTTTGGAAAAAATCGAGGGCGAAGCAAGAGATACGTGATGAGAATGTGTTCCTTGAAGCCGAAGAAGCTTTAACAAACACTGTTATAAATTGTTCATTGACATCTTTACTGGTTTTTTCAAAGATGTCAGATTTAATTGACCCAATTATTAAATTTGTTTGAAGAAATTTTTCATTGGCATTAGGGTCTTATGAAAATACTTAATTATAAAACATGCATTTCTTAAATTATTAGATTGGCAAACGTTTCGACAACAGATAGGGGTCCTCCTCAGTGCCAGATATAAGATTTAAAAAAGTTTTATATGTGCGTGCGTGTCTGTGTGTGTGTTAATAAATGAAATTAAAATTAAAAGTTTGGCATTCAGTATTTTGTAAAAAAAAAGAAAGTGTTTTCATGCATAAACTTAGTATTTATATGTCGTGCTAGAGAAGGAAGAAAATAGGGCAGTAAACTTTCTGGATGTAACTCTTCACAGGCCCAAAATGAATAACGTAGAGTTGACGAAATAGTTCATAACGCAGAAATTAAGTCTTTTATTAGCATTCCATATGTTGAAGTTCTATGAGAGCGAATTGCGAGAGTTCTTGGGCATTATGACATAACTACGGCGTTTAAAAACAAAAGGGACCTTACGTCGGTCCTGAGGCCCACTAAAGATAAATTAAATAATTTGCAAAGTAGCGATATTGTTGATGGCATTTGGTGCTAAGGTCAAAATTGCAAAGCAGTTTACATAGGCCAAATTAAACGTACGTTAGGAGTAAGGGTTAAAGAACACAAGAACGATATAAATAAGGTCACTAACAAACAGACAATGCTCACCAAGCATAGTATTGAGAAAGATAATTTTTTCGATTTTGATAACGCGAAAATTCTTGCGAATGAATGTCGCTATCGCAAACGTCTGATGTTGGAAATGTGTCATATTGCTGGCAATGAGAATGCTGCCAATTTAAGAACCGACCTGGAAAAACTTTCAAAAGTATACTATCCTGTTGTAAAGCGAAACAAATTTTGAGAACACGTGGTCACTACCGTTGTCGCCTCCTAAAGGGAACCGGCAATCGATAATCTCAATTTTCAGGTAGAATTACGGCCACAGCCCTTTTAATAATTAAAGCACTGTTCCTTTGAACCCCGTAAGATGTAAAATTAGAGGAACTCTGTGAATACTGTTTCAGTTTTCTTCGTGATTTGAAGCGGAGCCGATGTCGCTAATTTTCTTTATGTCTAAAAATATCCTTTTTATATTTACAGAAATTCTGTTTCATAGAAATTCTCAATCATCTTTCCAGTAACTTCATCTCAAACTTTAAGTGTGTGTCTCTTTGCAACGTTTTTTTTACCAAACACTAACTGCCAAACTTTTAATTTTAATTTTATTTATTAA
>NC_046665.1:17903126-17920518 GCF_010883055.1 Belonocnema kinseyi | reverse complement strand
AAACTTGTTTCAATCTTATATCTGGCACTGAGGAGGACCCCTATCTGTGGTCAAACCGTTTGCCAATCTAATAATTTAAGAAATGCATGTTTTATAATTAAGTATTTTCATAAGACCCTAATGCTAATGAAAAATTTCTTCAAATACTGCTAGAAATATCTGTTTCAAGTTTTATGTAATTACGGTGGAAAACTTTTGGAGGTAGAAAAACCGTCACCCTTAACGAGAAAAAACGTTAAAATTGTCCAAATTACAGGTGCCCATCGACACCGGTCCTAAAATGTGTCTTTAGACACCCCGAATATCATATCAAAAAATAAGGAAAATCGCAGCCAGGGAAAACTTTTGAGGGTAGAAAAACCGTCACCCTTAACGAAAAAAATCGTTAAAATTGCCCAAATTATCGGTGCCCATCGACACCGGTCCTAAAATGTGCCTTTGGACACCCCAAATAACATATTAAAAATAAAGAAAATTGCAGCTAGGGAAAACTTTTAGGGGTAGAAAAACCTTCACCCTTAACGCAAAAGAATCGTTAAAATTGCCCAAATTACCGGCGCCCATCGACCCCGGGGCGTTAGAAATGTTATTTGTAATAACCTTTAAAAGTGTAATGTATGTATTCACTCATATTTATTTCTTAAATATCTTTTTTGTCATATCGTTAGAGCGTAGCAGTACGGTACTAATTAGTACTGCGCCCATGTGAATTTCTTATTGGGGTAGTACATGATGGCAACCATCATGGCTCTATGAATGAAGGCCATGTGAGACCTTTATCTATTATTATTACGTTGCCATTAGGGGCCTCGCCTGGATTGCCCTTATGGGCCCCCCGAGGCTTGTGTGCAATCCATGCGAGCCCCTGCGTTGTCCCGCTAAATTTTTCCACATGGTTGGTTGAAAATTGATCTACTTTGTTCATTCATGACACACAGTCAGATTTTACCAAATCCTCTCCTACCACAAATCGTTTTACTTAATTTTTAGGTAACCGCTAAATTTACACAAAAATTAGTCGGCCAAAATCATGTAAAATTTATTACGTAATTAACGCACAGCCCCTTGCATGACCGTAGGGACCCGTATGGATTGCCTTCAATCCTTGTGGAATCCATGAGGGCAATCCAGGCGTGGCCTCTCATGGCAACGAAATGCTAATCCGTAAGGATCAAGCATGCACAGTAAAAATAAATACTTAAAGTTATATTCGACTTAATTTCAGATTCGACTTGAATTAAGGAAGTACCTGAATTTAAGTGTGCAAACTATCTTGCATAAAGCACTAACTTTTTTTAAATGAGAAACTACTATACAGCTCGTGGCCATTTATTCTAGTCGCATCCTACTCCAATACTCCATGTCGCGTTGGTCAGTGTCGGCTATGAAACTATGTTTCCATAATTCGTGGAGTTTTCGTTTCACGGATTTAAAAAAAGTGCTGCAACAAAATTAGTTCCAGTTGTCAGCCAATATTTGGATTATTAATTCCATCAAAATAATTGAATTATTACAAAACTTTTTACTTCGCAACGTGAGCGCCCTTTTAATACATTACGGAACGCAATTGTCTGAAGATTTTGGACCGCACCTGCCTCCAATATACCATTTTTACCATTTTTCCTTATTTTCTTACAAGTTTGAACCCAACTTGTATATTTTCTAAAACGAATAACTATTATATAAGAACAACCGAGGAGTGTCGGTAAGGCGTGAAAAATTCCTGGTTTTCAGTTAGAATATTGCCCTTAATTTCAGTTAGGGTAGTGTATTAACTTAAGGTTACACTAGGTTTCAGTATAAATATATTCTTAATTGAAGAGTGAACATACCTGAATTTCAGGTCACGCCTCCCTGAATTTCAAACGGTCCCGACCTGAATTTCAGGAATCGAATTCCCTTAATTTAATGTTCAGATGTAATTCTTAATTTCAGATTGCCTATGCTTTTTTTGTGACACCTTAAAATAAGCCGAATTTTCGACTTAAATTAAGTACTTTTTTTTGCTGTGTGGGCTTCCCTCATGGAGCCCTCATGGTTGCCATCATGAAGCCCTCGTGGTTTTTTTTGCCAGAATTGGTACCTGTACTGGCATATCTCTGGGATGATAATGCTATTCTGTATTGGGATGCCAGTGTTGGCCAAGCACTGGATTTTGCTACTGGTGCAGTTTCGCCCCACTAGGAAATTCACAATGGGCGTAGTACTACGTCAGTGTTATCTAGTACCGTACGGCTATACTCTAACGATATGACAAAAAAGGTATTTAAAAAATAAATATGAATTGATTGCGCGTATTTTGACTTTCAATAATAATAGTCCTGTTTAGAGTGAATGCATATATTACGTTTTTAAACATTATATTACAAATAAAAGTTATAATGCTATGGGATATCGAACATACATATCCCTACCTAAATCTATCGCCTAGCAGTCGGGAGTCTTAACCACTGCTAAAAATATATAAGTTGACACTCGATGAAAAAACCATCCTCATAAGCTACAGTTCATAAAAGTTTAAGAAATTTTAAGCTCTATTATTCTAATTATTTATTATTATGAGAAGTTATGTAAATGTAAAATACACGAACCGTTAACAGGAATATCAATATAATAAATTTTTAATATATAATTTATATTGATTACAGTTTTTCCTCTCGTAATATTTTGTTTTTTCCTGTCGTAGAATATTTTACAACTTTTTAAAATAACAGAAAATGTAATTTTGTATGAAAATTAAAAATTCTTAACGACAAAAATGAAAAATTTGATCGTGAACTTTGACCCTTTCCTGATAATAAAATATTTTCAACTTTCGTGTATGGTTTGGGCTTTAGGTATTTTAGAACATTTTACAAAGTTTAAGATTACCGTAAAATGTAAATTTTTCTGAACATTTACACTTTTTCATAAAGATGGAACCTCGACTTTTTTCCTTAAAAAAGTTACTTGTTACGGGACAGTTCACTCTTTGGACTTCAAAATTTTAATCTTTGACCCGCGAGGGCAATCGAACTGGGTCCCCTGCGGCAGCCCTTATGGAACATACATATTTTAAGAGTTCGAATTTCAAAAAAGTGTCATCGGATTTTTGACAGAAATTCATTGTTTGCAAGTCTGAACTCATTAAACCTTGAAATTTGTAGTGTTAAAAAAATATTCATAATTTTGATTTAGAAATTTTAATCGTTGATCCATGAGGACGAACGAACTAGGCCCTCCGCGGGGGCCCTCGTAAAATGTCTCCTCGTGGATCACCGATGTGGGCGTCTAGCGCGGACCCTCATCTTAAGAGGGCTAAACGGCGCTGTTTCCACCGGGGTTAAACAAAAGTTATATTTTTTTAGAATATTTGATTCCAATCCGACACCTTCGCATAATTTTTCATTTAAAAAAAACCAAAGATATTTTTATTTGTAATATAGCGTTACAACTTTTCAGCAATAGACGTTTTAGATTTGTTTTATTATGGTATTTTTTAAAAGTGCCATCTCTCAAATTAAAACTTTCAAAATTGGGTTTTTTTTTTAATTTGAATTTAAAAATTATAAAAATTGTATACGTGTTTGAGAAAAAAAAAGATATATTCCAAAATAAAAGTTAGATTTTTAGTTTGACATTTGCAAACATATACTGCCAAGTGGCCGGAACTGAACATTCAAAAATCTCTACTTATATATTTCAGAATCTGAAGACAGCGACACAGATCTCCCTGTCGATGAAAACGCACTGAAAAAGCAAATAAAACGCACTCGTTCCCTTTGAAGTGTCCATTAAAATTTTTAAAAGGCTATTTCACCCAATAAATCTAGGCTGTGAGGTTTTTAAAAAGGTGTGTTAGTAGTATATACCATAGCGTTAGTGAAAATCGGTGTGCCTATGCCAATGCGACTAGGATACCAAGTAGACCAGCTGAAAGGGATTAAAAATAAAAATTTCAAATTTGTAAAATTTTGAAATTATCTACGAGAAGGTTAGAAATTCAGAATCTACGGGTTTCGATTATTTCAGATATCTAACCTTTTCTTTTTAATGTTTAAAATTGGAGTGAATATAACTAGAAAATTGTATATTAGTATATAAGTTATAATTATAAATAAGTATAATGAGAAAATTCATAAATTAAAACAAAGTGTTAATAATTTGAAGAGAAATTTAAAAAGGGAGAGTCGGATTCATATACGTGAGGTGGCGTGAGTTAGATGCAGCTACTCGAAAGGGGCCGCAGAGGCTCCACTTACTGATAGTTGTGCTTTCTAACCCCTACCGATAGAAATCTCTGAGTATTATCAAGCGAAATAGCCTAGCCCATTTGAGTCTATAAGCAGAGTCGATTTGAATGATTTAGTCTCTGCAATAGTCTGAGAGATTTGGGTCCATTTCAAGGTCCTTTTAGTGATCCTTTTAAGAGTGGTGCGACGGTAATATAATGTTCCTTTTGTATTCGTCACGTTCCGGGCGGGCAGATCGTTATTTACAGTAGTTGATCGTCGCTAACCAGACTCTCCCTTTTTAAATTTCTCTTCAAATTATTAACACTTTTTTCTTTAATTGATGAATTTTCTCATTATACTTACTTATAAATATAACTTGTATACTAATATACAATTTTATAGTTGAATTCAATAATGTTGTATTTTTTGGCGTATCTCATTCCATTTACGAGAAACGTTGTATTAATTCCAATTTTAAGCATTTTTAAAATAAAAGTTAGATATCTGAAATCATCGAAACCCGTAGATTCCGAATTATTATGTCTTAGGCTTTTAACTATGAAATTTAAAAAATCTACATCTGAATTTTAATCCGAAAGCTTAACAAAGGACCCTTGAGTGTCGGCTGCTCTATGGATATAGCCTCTCTACTTACTATTTATGATCGTATTTATATTTTATTTTCGGAAAGGACATTTTAAAGCCTTTAAAACATTTAAAAGAGCTACCTGGACCTTTAAATCTATCTACCTGCGTGCCTGCGGAGAATTTCTGTGAGCTTCTCTAACCCCAGAGAATCTTTAGAATATACTCAGAGACTTCTATCGATAGGGATAAAGAATTTACTCTCAGTTTCTCTCTGCGACGGGAGAAGTATAAAAAAAATGCAAACATTTCTCGAATTTAGTACCTCAAATTCAAGTTTGGCATGGCCTGGGAAGGTTGTAGCAAAAATTTTGAATTCATACCTAATAGTCTTTAATGTATTATCTTTAATTTAAGTCAATAAAAATTTTTAATTTTTTACGGGTTACGAAGATTCAACCAAAAATATCCAAGCTCCAAATGTCAAGTTTCAGTCGGCGCAATTACGACTTTCGATCGCGAGAGCGGTGACCGCCGAAAATTTCTCAGATTTTGTTTCCTAACTTCAACTCGCGTTGCAACTTCAAATACAACTGGAAAACAAATAAAATTTACAGAACGTAATCTTTAAAATCTTGAATTTAGTTTAAGATAATAAAACTTAAAAAATTTGAAAGGGTTCCCAATATATGACAATAAATCTCTAAGCGTGTCTGCTTCGAGTTTCAGTCGGCGATCACATCAGGCGGCTGATTGACTGCAACTCGGCGCAGACACGTTTGGATATTTTTAGTCGTTTCTCGAGAACCCGTGAAAATTTTTGAAGTCAAGTTGAAGTCTCGAGGTACAAAATTCGACAAATCCTTGCATTTTTTAAACTTGTCACATAGTATTTTGTCTTTGAAAGTTCAAAAATATATCCTTTAGGTCTCAATTAACGCGTAATTTAAGCTTTGTAATAGTGTTTAAAAAGTTTCTCGCTCCATTTTTAATCGAGTAAGCACGTTTCAAAGTCAGCAGTGATTTTTAATATAGTGAAATATTGCTTGATTCAAGTACGGCCGTGCCCGCGTCAGTGGTGGGCCAATTAATAAGAGGACCGAAGAGGGGAAACCGTCGTTGAGTTGAATTGTGTATTTTAGCATGAGATCATGGCTATACATACGACTTTTTCGAGCAAATATTCTAAACGTAAAAGTAAGTCATAAATTTACGAATAGTAATATTTTTCAATTGTACATTGTATTCTGTCAGTCATGTTCCATTCTTTTGTTGATTGACGCCCACATGGCGTAAAACACATGATGTGACGACTGACGTCACGCGCATGCAAAGCCGAATAAAATACAGTGGCAGTTTGATAAAAACAATCCAAATCATTAATCGTCTACATTTTCTGGCTAAAAGGGTTTATTTTCGTAAAATATCAGTATGCCTGGATACGTTAAAGCCAGTTGGGATAATTTCCCCAAAATTGTCACACTTAAGATGAGTAATTTTTTTTGTTGCGAAATGCTCCAATTTCAATGTTGCTGAGACTGGAGGAGGTAGAGAAGTTAGAATATACTCAGAGATTTCTATCGGTAAGGTCAAGGGTCCTTTGTTAAGCTTTCGGATTAAAATTTAGAAATAGATTTGTTTACATTTCATAGTTAACAGCCTAAAACATAATAATTCGGAATATGCGGGTTTCGATGATTGCAGATATCTAACTTTTTTTTTAAATGTAGAAAATTGGAATTAATACGTTTCTCGTAAATGGAATGAGATTCGCCAAAACAGACAATATTTTTTAATTTAACTAGACAATTGTATTTTAGTATATAAGTTATAATTATAAATAAGTATAATGAGAAAATTTATCAATTAAAAAGAAGTTTTAATAATTTGAATACAAATTTAAAAAGGGAGAGTCGGGTGAGCGACGGCCAACTACTGTAAATAACTCTGCCCGCCCGGTACGTGACAAATACAAAAGGAACATTATATTACCGTCGCAGCACTCTTAAAAGGACCACGAAAAGGACCCAAATCTCTCTGACTATCTCTGAGGCTAAATCATTCAAATCGAACCTGCAAATAGTCCCAAACCGGCCAGGCTATTTCGCCTGAGAATACTCTGAGATTTGTATCGGTAGGGTACTTAAACGTTTAGAATATTTTTTGTCCAAAAAGGCGTATGTATTTCCATGTCGAGGTTCAGCAATTATATGCTAAACTTTCTAATATTTCCACGTATACTATCATGATCATGCCGTTATGCTAAAATACTCAATGCAAAAATGCATTGACGCACGTAAGCTTACAGCGCGCGCATCCATGCAATGCGAGGGCAGATAATAAACGTTGCTTGACAAAATCACTCCATGACTCGCGATAGAGATAGGAGACTCTCCAGCCTTATAATACTCAAATGTTGAAGTTTCACGGCGCATGGAATAGGCAAGAGTTGGTTGTAGTACTTTTGCTATTCTTACCGACAATTTCTGACATTAGTGTACATAGTGAATATATTTTCCTATACAAATAAAATTGTACAAAATGTTTCAATGGTTTTTATTTTAATGATTTCCTTGAGATAGAAAAGTTGTATCTATTTTTATAAACATTCTAGCTGCATTTATGTTTATATGTAATATATTGTAATTACCCTACCGAAAAGAATCTTTGAGTATATACTAAAAATTCTGTAGGTCAAAGAAGCCCAGAGAATTTCTCCGCAGGCACTCGGGTAGATATTTTTAAAGGTCCAGGAAGCTCGTTTAAATGGTCTGAAGGCTTTAAAATATCCTGTCCGAAATTCAAATAAGAATACGATCATAAATAACAAGCAGAGAGGCAATCTCAATAGAATAGCCGACACTCAAGGGTCCTTTGTTAAGCTTTCGGATTAAAAGTTAGAAGTAGAATTTTTTTAATTTCATAGTTAACAGCCTAAAAAATAATAATTCGGAATCTACGGGTTTCGATGACTTCAGATATCTAACTTTTTTTTTTAATGCTTAAAAGACAACATTTTTGAATGCAACTAGAAAATTGTATATCAGTATATAAGTTATAATTATAAATAAGTACAATGAGAAAATTCATCAATTAAAAAAAAGTGTTAATAATTTAAAAAGAAATTTAAAAAGGGAAAGCGGATTAGCCACGACCAACTGCTGTAAATAACTCTGCCCGCCCAGTACGTGACGAATACAAAAGGAACATTATATTACCGTCGCACCACTGTTCAAAAGACCACTAAAAGGATCTTGAAAAGGACCCCAATCTCTCAAACTATCTCCGAGACTATTTTGTTTCAAATCGACTTTGTTTATAGACTCAAATGGTCCAGGCTATTTCGCTAAAGAAAACTCAGAGATTTCTTTCGGTAGGGTAGTACAATATAAATGCAACTAACCTTCCTAAATGTGTAAGTTTACCCACCTGTGTTCTAATATATGAACCACAAACACTTTAATATTTCATGAAATTTTATTTTTATAAAAAGAATAATTTTTCTAACGATAGAATATATAGCCATAGGTAAAGGACAGAATCTTCGAGTACGCTCCTGTTGTCCATTTCGAAGATTAAATTCTATTGAGCTTCACTATGTTGTTATTCTGTTTTAATTTTTGTTTCTTTCGGAGTTTCAAGATATATTCAGCGCCCTTTACTTCGAAAAATTCACAATAATTCCTTAGGTCTAAATCAATCAATTTTTTTTTAAATGGTTCACGATCAGTAATTTTTTCCTTTATCTTATTATCACCTAGAAAACTGATCATTTCAGAAGTTTCAGTCTTTTTTCTCTTCATTATTTGCTTCTAGTACTTTAAACAATTTTTCAGTTGAACCAGATTATGCTTTTTCACGATTTTATAGACTAACTCATCCCTGCTGGAATTAAAAAGACACAGTAGAACCTAGAAATAGGAACCTCGGACTTACGATATTCCTAGAATTGATGTCTTCGTCATTTTGGCGATGCGGGGACCGCGAAATCGAAAAAGAGGTGGTGCACAGTCATGCGTGGCTAACAGCAGCAGTACGACAAAGGGGTAGTTCTTGGGTACTCACGTGCATCTGGTGCGTAATATTATGTATTCCAATAGAAAATCTTGCACACAGCCTTGTATGTATACTTTTGGTTTACCTAGAACTAAGATCAAGGCCACTGCAAGTCATCTCCGAAACCGGTCTTCGATTCAGGCTCCAATGTAGAAATTCTCTCACTATGAATCATTTTCTACCTCCAAGATAGTAATGAATAAAGATCAACATGGGAGAAAATTTGTGGCTTTAATTTTTTAAATCATTCTACTGTTAGTTTGAGGTGTCAAAGTGCGACAAAAAAGTTGACTCATAGTTGACTTTTGTTTAGCCTATTCAAAATTACCGTTTTATTGTAAATTTTCAGATTGAACAAAGAATGTCTTGTCTGTGCTCAAACTATCTATAAATCATTTCTAGTGGTTAAAAATAATTTGAGAAAATATGTATTACTTTATAAACAACCAAATTACAAAAATTATTTTTTTAGATAAAAAATTTTTAAGTCGTTGAAGCCCGGATTTTTATTATAAAATGTGAGAGCAAATAAGGTTTCATTACGATTGTTTTAGAAAATTTATAATTGTTGTCAATTTTTAGAGTGTTATATCAAAGAGTCATCGAAAATACGTTTTTAGTCATTTCCGTAAACAAAATGCGAACATACTTGTTGAAATATAGCAAAGGTATTTATTTGTAAATATGATTAAAATAAACTGAAGTCGTTGTCAACTTGGAAAGTATCATAGTGAAGAATCATTTTAAAGATATTCTTAGTCAATTTCTTGAACAATAATTGAGCCGATTCTCTCGAAAGTAGCCAAACTCTAAATTTGTTTATAGAAATTGTTTAAGTAATTAATAATACTTTGAATTTTGTAAAGTATCGCAGCAAACACTTATCGGAAAGACATTCTTGGTTGATCCCAAAAACAAATTGGCGCATTCATTTGAAAAATACGCAGACTGAATTTGTTTTTGAAAATTGTCTAAATGATCAACACCTCTCGAAATTTTGCACAGCATCCTAGAAAAGAGTCACCGTATAAACATACTCAGCAGATTTCGTAAACAAATTTAGCCTATTCGTTGAAAACAGCTAAATTCTGAATTTGTTGATAAAATTTGTTTAAATTTAAATATTTCTTATGAATATATAAAGATTTAAAGTCAAGAGTAACCGAAAAAAGATTCTTAGTTGATTCCGTAAAAAATTTGAGCAACAGTAATAAAATTTATTGTGCTAAATAAAAATGTTATGCATATGCATCATTTTGAGGTTAGCGTCATTTTTCAGCTCTCTGTTATTCCGACAATGTAGTTCTCTGTCGTACCGATGCTGTCGGTAAGCACTGTAGAATACTTATGGGAGAAAATTGCAACACAAGAGATGAAGTGGGAAATTGCCCATGTAATGGAATAAAAGGCTCCGTCTAAATCCGACTGCTAAACGCACCCTCTTGGCCTGTGGGTCAACTCCCCGGAGTTCCTTCGCAATTCTCGATATTTTTCAGACTTTGCGCGTCGGTAATTGCTAAGTTAGAGAATTTTTTAAACGAGTTACCACCGGAGTTACCATAAACGTAAATGGTGTACTGAATTTTTTTTTACCACTCGAATATTAAATGTTTATTCTACCATATCTAGTGATTCACGATTATATTAGTAAGTATTTATACAATAAAAACTAATTATTTGTTTTTTAAATTAAAATTCAAAATATTATATTGTTACATAAGTATTTATATACTATAAATCATAAAGTATTACTTATAATTTTAATACACTACCGGCAAAGGTTTATGTTCACTTCATTTTTTAATGATTGATCAGTTCTCTTTATTTTAATTATGACAGAGCTAAAAAAATTTCTCTTTAAAATGTTGATTGCTCTCAAAATTACAAATTCTATATGAAATCGAGCAGAGGATAAAGCCAGTTTGTCCATTTTTTAAGTAGATATGGCAAAAATAGTGTAAAATTCTAATATTTTCTTAAACTTTAACTTTTCAGCAGGCGCACCGTGTAATTTCCCTTGATCGAGTGCTTGTCGTAAATTTTACGTCATTCGGGTTTATCCAAGTTAACGAAAGAATTACAAATTTTTTCCATGTGAAACAGCCACAAAATTTTCATACTGAAAACAGAAGTCCCGGTTCACCTTCCTAAAACCCCAGGTTATGTTCTAAACCTAATAATAATATTGAGCAACCCCTCAAATTCAACCCTATACTTTTTAAACAAACAATTCCAAAGTTTGTCCATGTAAAACAGCCGTTACTTTTTTTTAATTGAAAATAGTCGCACAAGTCACTTTCAAAAGACTCTAGGTTTTGTTCTGAAACCATCAATAATATTCGATAACCCCTTGAAATTCACCCCTATCACTTTTCACGAAACAATTCCAAAATGTCATCTTTTAAAACAGCCGTAAAATTCCCAAATGAAAAACAGTCATAAGTTTTACCTTTACAAAACCCCATATTATGTTTCCAACCCCTAAAATTAACCCCTAATTTATTCAGCGTACTCGTCCGCCATTTTGCTTTCTAAATTTTCCATATCGAATTCGTATTCAGCGACCCAAAAAACCTTCGAGTAAAATAATTTGGCACATTTTATACTTTTGGCCAACCTTTAGCGATTCGGTCCCAGTACAAAATCGTCAATGTTTATTATTACTGGAGTTGTTTGCCAGGCAAAAGATTAATTTGATAAAAATGCTTGAACATTTCAAAATGCTATAAACTTTTTATTCACAGCTTTTGACAGCACTATTTTCAAGTCGATTAACTGGCCAGTCGGCTAATCGACACTGAATACCCGACTGTATACCTGCACCTGCTCAAGTTTGTTTAGTGGGCGGATGAAGCCAACCAACAAGCGGCCAGTCGGCTATTCGACTAGGACGTTTCAGCCCAATAGACGACTATGCATACGGTTCATTATATATTTTAAGGATTGAGATTTTTCATTGGTTTTTCATACAAATATTCTAAATAAAAAATAATAAAAAGAGTTCCTATTAGAAATTTTAACCTGTTTAAAATTTAAATTATGTACTTACGTGACACGAAGTGCGTTATGATGAAAATCTTAACCCTCCGCCATCCATGTGGGTCATACGTGACCCAAGTCATTTGTCGAGGTCGAATTTTATCGAGAAGAAACAAGTTGACGCTTCATTCTTTCCCTCTAAAAAAAGTTGCCTCATATGAGGTCGCTTTTTTAGTGTAATTAACGAAGCCAGAAGAAGTTGTTGTTATATAATAAAACTAAAGGCGAGACCGATACCTTCGACTGATGTGTAAACATTATTTAGGACCTCGCATTATAAAACGATGGCCTTTACGATTGTAATATGGCATGCCAGATCAAGCAGGCATCAATACAGTCGTTTTTTATACTTTTAAAAACAATGGTGAATCTCGGAGCCGTCGTGAATGTTTAGAAATGTTGTGTCCTGATCTGATAAAATCATAACTGCGAATTCGGTTGAAGAAGCCTAATTTATAATTTTAGCACATGATGTGTGAAATTGTTTATTTTTTAAATACAAATATTTGTCGCAAAATCAACATAATGTTTTTTCTTCATGCCATATTCCTTTCTAAAAACACCAATTTCACGTGTCGAAATAAATATGATTTTGGAAGATAACACAGGTAAGTAATTTTTTGCAAGAGGTCTTAGACCAATAAAACCTCGTAACCTTTTTTTTTTTAACTATTTTATTTTAAAATTTATAAAATTTTGATGAAATGTTCACCTTTTCCTTGTTTTTTTTTACTATTTGAATTATGTAAAACAGGCCATTTTTTTGTTGAATATTCAAAAATAATTGAATGATAAAATAGAGGATATAAATAATAACTTAGAAATTTCAAACTATTCTTCAATTGTCAACTGTATTGGTGGACGAGGGCGCCAGACGCTTTAGATAGCGTCACTCCAAAAAATTGTTAACAACTACAACTTTATAATACATTCAAGCTCTTCTAAGAAGTCCCTGGCTAGAAGGGGTAGAGGAGGTACTAGTGAGGGCGAAAAAGCATCGTGACACTCAGATTTCAATATATGCATCACACACTATTATAATTTGCTAATTCTCTATAACTGAGCAACGAAATATTTTACCTCAAACCAATTTACACAACATAAAAAAAATATGTCACAGACCAGCAAAACATATCCTCAACAAATCCGCAAAAATTTACCGTTGCTCATACCGAGTTCTCACACAAAATTACTGGAGATAAGATTTTAAAGGAACTGACGCCTACCTTTTATCCAAAAGACCACGGCTTTCCTTTCCTTACTCTTGATTACTGTGTTTAGAGAAGTCTACTATTCTCTAAAGAAATTAGTTACTCGGCTAACGGCCAACACTAGACTGGATAGCGTCCTGCTGATATCAGCCTCCCCTCTTCCATCAGTCTCGCCAGAATTGACTTACCGTCAGGTGCTGCCCTCTTTATCCCCACTACCAGTTGTTACTTCCGTGTACGGGACTGGATGTCCTCCTGGTGGTATGCCGGCTCGATGTTTCCTGGCAAGATGGCTACGCCGGTTTGTTTTGACATGTGTCGGACTGAGCATAGTTCCGCAAGTCGCAAATGAATTTGTGTAATTATACTCGAGCCGGAAAGAAATCGGTAGACGGACCCATCGTGTGTATGTGTAGTGGCTTTCGTGATAAGAGGTGCAACGGCACTGGGTGTAGTGTACAGTGGCGAGGTTGAGTGCGGTGATTTCTGTGTTTGAAGCGGGTGTTTATTTTGTCGGAACTCATTTGGAATTACGTGATAAATAGGAGACAAGGCAAGTGTCAGGGCCCCTTAACCTAGTCACCAGTTATTTAGAAGTAATTGATATACAATTAAAGGTAAAAACAGTGACATTGCTATATTAATAATTCTTTGAGTGGAGGAAAACTCCTAACTTATACCTGACTTATCCAACATTCATTCCCACTCCAATTCTCTCTCATTCCCTAATCTAATCAATTCATTGTGAGTTAGTGCTGGCCCAAAGTATCCGATCCTTATTCTAGTTATGATGTTCCAATTAGGTCTGGCGGGAGGATCAGAACGAGTGACAGGCCACTACGTTACACCACTTCCTAAAATTAATGATTTTATCACGTATTTTGTATCGTTTTCTTAATTATACTTATCCATATTTGACGTGAAATAGCTTTTTTTGAAGCTAGCTTATTGTTTAATTCACTTTGTCACAATTGTACACTTTATTATAATGAATGAACATAAATGAAACAAACTAACGAAAACTAACGCTCTTCGTGTCAAATAACATCATTTAAATTATAAATAGCTTAACATTTATAATAGGAATACTTTATATTATTTTTTATTTAGAATATTTTCATGAAAAACAAATGAAAAATCTTAATCCTTAAAATATATGATAAACCGTATGCATAGTCGTCCACTGGGCTGAAATGCTTTAGACGAACAACCGACTGGCCGCTTGTTGGCTGTTTTCATCCGTCCACTAGAAAAACTTGAGCAGGTGCATGCACCTGCTAGGTATACAGTCGGCTATTCAGCATCGATTAACCGACTGGCCAGTTAGTCGGCTATTAGGCTACGACATCTACACACAAAATACTGCTTCCAAGTGTACAGTTATTCAAATAAATAATTATAAAACAGGAATATAATTACAAAATATTTGAATGTAACATACACGATTGCAAATTCCTAAATATTAAACTGCAAACAGTTCTACAACATAGTTTTAACTTTAAGAAATATATGACCCAGATATTTATAACACCCACTGCAGAGCAGGAAATAAACTTTTGTTAATTTAATTTTTGAAGCAATTTTTTTTGGCTTCTGAAATTAGTTTGATTAAAAATGTGTATACATATATTCGGGTTGCGAATAGAGGGTCCCAGTACCAAGGGTTTCTGCTGAATATGGTTACAAAATAAATTGGCAGTCGCGGACAATTGTCCAGGGGTGGTCCCGAAGAAATTAACCCCCAAGCGGAGGTGTGAAAACCGTGCCAAAAGCTGAATGGCACCTGGGTGAGGTGTCTAGAACGGTGACTCTGGGATACCGGGCGACCTCTCAGATTATGCAGCCTTATCCTTGCATGCGGGGCTCTACAAGGATGGTCGAACCCCTTTCCCTAGCTTCTCGTGGGAACAACAATGATAACACCAAACATAGTTGTTGTAAGTGCGGTTCAAAACAACAGAACGCGCAGGGCTTCCGAAAATGGGTCGACCAACAATGCCGACCACTCTAGAGCTGGGGGAGCCAATGAAAATGGATTCAATGCGATGGATCGGCGGGATATCGCGACCTTTAGGTGGACGGAGCGACTGAATCAAGACTTATTAAAGTGCTAAGATGCGACTGTGGCCCCTGAACAGAGTTACATGGCACGGCTGCATGCTCTGTGGTGCTAGAAAAACCCAGAGCTATCACACTTTTCGCAGCAACGTCTGCGAAACCATGCTGAACTACTCCGTAAAAGGGGCTATGTAAGCGGAACGCCTACTCAACCACAGCTAGAACAAGCGGATAACAGAGAAAGAGAGGCGACACTAAGACCAACCTCGGGTAGGCATCCAATAGAGAAAGAGCGATGCTTTATAACCCGGAGAAACATCAACACCAAGGTTTCTCTCAAGCCTAAAGATCTAGCAACAAGAAAGAAAGAAAGAAAGACAAGAAAGGTTATGCACATGAACAAAAGCATGCATCTTAAGTCTTCCGTTCCGCCACTGTACATCTCACGCCGTCAAGGTGATCGCGGAATATTGTGTCTTGAATGTCTTCGCAACAGGATTATTCTGGGTACAGCACATAGAGTTGCAACTGGAAGAGAGCCTCTTCTTAAAATGGTCAGGAATCACGAAGAAGTGGTCAAACTAGCGTTTTTGTACAAAGCAGCGGAGAAGGCTGCTGAAACACGTGGACTTAACTTCAGTATTAAGGGTGAGCAAAATCCATCAAATCTTATCTATCTCGAGTACTCACTCCTGAAAACCCGGATTAAAAAAGAACAAGAGAAAAACTTTCGTGAACAGCTCCTCCATAAGAGGATGCACTGTATCTTCCTCAGAAATGTGAAGGATCAGTCAAAGTCTTGTGAGCTAACGTTTTCTTTCCTTAAGTCACTCGGATTGAAGTCTGGTACGGAGGGTTTCATTTTGGCATGCCAAGACGGTGTCATTTCCACCTTAACGTACTTTCGCCACATTTTGAGCCAAGACATTCCTGATGATAGCTGCAGGGCGTGCCATGCACACCCCGAGCATGTAGCTCACATACTATCTAGTTGTCCAATTTACGCGGGAACGATCTATATTCAAAGGCACAATGCGGCACTAGGAGTTCTTTATTGATTTCGTTACAGACTGTAACCACCTATCTCACGTTCGCGAGGGAAATTTTACCGCGATTTTGCTGGGAGCGGGTGCAATTTTTCAGATAGCACCCGCTCCCAGCGAAATCCTGCGGTTGTCCTTATGACAAATTTTTAATTTATATATATATATATATAAAACATTTAATACATACTGGATTTTTATTTTCAGGGTTTTGAAGAGGGGATCGTAAAACTGAAAATGCAAGGATCGTGTACAAATTGCCCTAGCTCTGTGGTAACACTTAGGAAAGGCGTGCAGAATATGATGCAGTTCTACATACCTGAAGTTTTAGGCGTTATACAGGTAGAGGACAAAGTGGACAAAATATCAAAAGAAGAGTTCGAGAACTTCGAAAAGAAAATAGCAGATGCTGCAACTACTACTACGGATGAATGAACTAAACAGTTTAGTCGTAGCATGCTGTGTAGTAGTAAATCCAATAGTAGTTTTATGTTGAAAATTTAGGTATATCTATTGTAAGACAAAATAACATTTGTTTTGTTATAAACTTTACCATAGAAAATTTAGTAACTTTTGAATCCGAATATCAGTAAGGCCTCACTAATTAAAATAACGCATGCCCACAAAACAAAAGTTGTCTGCACGAGACAAGTGATTAGCTATCCTTATGGATTTTGAGCAGCTGAATCCGAATATGGCCTCAGAATTTGTCCTACACGTCTCAGTTATCCCCTAGATGCAACAATAAGGGAAAAGACTAGGGATTTTCTAGTCACACAAGCTATACAAAAAATGTGTCTGCACGAGACAAGTGATTAGTATACTCTTATGTATTTTGAGCCGCTAAATCCGAATATGGTCTCAGAATTTATCTTGCATGGCTCAGTTTCCCTCTAGATGCAGAAAATAAGGAAAATCCTAGGGATAATTTGCACATTATCTTGTTAATATCAGTATACGCAAAAAAACACTTAATTTGTACACAGACATTCTTTAGTGTGCCTTCAATTTCCCCTAGCTTGGGTAATTCTAGGGCAATTGAAGGTCTTTCTCAGATTATATAGATTTACATGGAAAAAAATAAAAAAACCTAATATCCTTTACAGTTTTGCGTGCGAAACCAGTTACTTGTCCCGTGCACACAACTTGCTTTTGGTGGGCACGCAAATCAGCAAAGGATATGGCA
>NC_046665.1:17877605-17903111 GCF_010883055.1 Belonocnema kinseyi | reverse complement strand
CCATACAAATCTATATAGTATGCGAAAGACCCTCAATTTCCCTAGAATTACCCAAGCTAGGGGAAACAGAAGGCACACCAGAGAATTTCTGTGTACAAATTAAGTTTCTATAAGTCGCGAAACTTAAGAATTAACATCCATGTGTATATTTTCGCGTATACTAGTATTATCAAAATAACGTCCAGAATATCCCTAGGTTTTTGTCTATCTACTGCATCTAGGGGAAAATTGAGACGTGGGCGAGAAATTATGAAGCTAGATTTAAGTTCAGCAGCTCAAAATCCATAAGGTTAGCCTAGTCACTTGTTTCTTGCAAGCAAATTTTCTTATGGCCTGTAGGAATAGAAAATCCCTAGGCTTTTCCCTACTTTTTGCATCTAGGAAGAAAATGGTAAAAGCTCGAAAAATTTAGTGTTCAAATTTAGATTGAGAGCGCAAAACTGAAGAGGAAATAGCATTTTCCTTATTTTTTGCTTTATAAGTTAGCATACCATGCCCAAGACCAGCGACGGACTGGATCTCTGAGCCCAGGGGAAAGCATGTTTGGGGGCGCTTTTTTAACAAACAAACAAAAATTACAAAAACGAAAAAAAGGTGGACAGCAGATTATTCATTTATTATTTATTTATAAAAAATTTATTGAATTTCATTCATTTTTATTCATTAATAAAATATAATTAAACTTTATTCAAATTTATTCATATGAAGACGATTGAGATATGAATGATTGAGCTATCCAATATTTATTGAAAATATTTTAAAACAATAAAACTTTATTTTGAATAAATTTTAGTAATCAATTATTAGCAGGGTGTGTATGTCCTTATGTCATGGAACGAAATTATTATTTTACTGTTTTGAAAAACTGGAATAATATTTAAATGCAAGTCTTGATTGTACAAGATATATTTCGTTAATTTGAATATTCCAAACTTGAGCTTTTAACTAGTAATTTTGTCAAATCGTGTCAAAATTTTCGCAAAACTTCACTCTTGCAAAATACATCTGTGATATTATATTTATACTTACGCATGTTAGGGGTTATATTGCTAGCAATTAATAAAAATATGCAGCGGCGGACTTGATGTCTGAGCGCAGGGTGAGAAGCATGTTTGGGGGCGCTTTTTTAACAACAAAATATTAAAAATTACCACACCAATTTGGTGCATTTTCTATTTATTCTCAAACCATCAATATCGTAAAACTAAAATATTATACATGTAATAATTTGTACGTTTCTTTGGACTTTGCTGCCAGTTCGACAATTATCTCGTCATAATCTAGCTCTTCTGTCAGTTTTCATTCTACTGTCATTACCATGTACGGCCTCAAAAACGTACATGAAAAAGTTAAAGCCCCCTGATATACCCGGCACAACTTGTCATACGCTGCCCGGTAAAACCCATACTTTCACAATAGGCTATAAGGGCACCTTAAACATCCTTTGCACTCTTTCTTTTTTTATCTTCTGCTTCCGGTTTCTTCAGGTCGCAATTCTACTCCAATGCTTTTTTTCAATCTATCATAATTCTTTGCGAAGGACAATAGTCGACTCTCGACGTCTACTTCATCATCGATATTTACGAGTCGACAAAGAATTTTTAAACCATTCTTTGGTACACCATCTCGTGCAATTAAGCTGGTTAGTTCAAACATCATGCGATGCGCATGAAAATTTGATGGAATGCCATACGTACCACAATTGTATCCATCATAGACCATTTATTTAGAAGTCCGTTAGCAGTACTTCTTACATCTGATTTAAAGGATGTGTCATCAATAATGGTCTCCAGCACGAAAATGAGAATTGGCAAAAGAGATTCTTGACCAAATAATTGAGTGAGAGATTTACTTTTAATCCACCATCTTGTTCCATGTACTTTCTTAACCAGAACTCTTAGTTTAGAAACGCCAGTAAATACAATTGCCGATGCATTTTTATAATAATCCAATCTCTTATGAATCTCTGATAAGAAAACTGCTGTTGATTGAACAATGCTAGACAAGTCAGTTGCAGGTGCGATGCGTTTACAAGTATCCACAAAGACTAAGTTGAGCCGATGTCCACAACAATGAATGTAGACTGATAAAAGTAAAATACGCTTTAATCTTCCTTGTAGACCTTTTTCAACACTTGCCATGTTAGCAGCACCGTCAAAAGAGTAACCGACAAGATTATTTGATGACAAACCAAGCTCTTCTAAATCAGAAGTAGGTTGATTGCACAGCGTTTCACCGGTCGTATCAGGTGACTCAAAGATGTCAATAAATCGTTCCACAGCTCCTACATCTACAACACAGCGAAGAACGAAAGAATTTTATTCCATTACTGAAACATCTTGGCAAGAATCTAAACTCAAACCAAATTTTCCACCATTTTCATTTACTTTCTGCACTTTGGATTTTTTTCATCATTTTACCGATTATGCTAATCAACGAAAGTATTGTCGTTTTACTTAGGAAAGTTATTAAAGATCCTCAACATCTGCTATCTGAATAATCTTCGTGTCTCTTTTGACTCTTTTTAATCGCTAGAGCAACGTGGGTTCCAAGAGGTTTATCGTATTTACAAAGAAGTTTAATAATTTCTAGGAAGTTACCATGATTAGTAGAATCATTTAGACAGTAGGCAGCTTCTGAATTATTTACACCCCTGAAACCAATTCCTTGTCGCCCGATTAAAAGAATTACGTCTATGATTCTTCTCAGAATGTTTCTTCTTTCAGCAACTTGATGTTTACGAAGAGATAGATTATTTTCTCTAGTATATTTTTCAAAGACCTGCTATTTGAAAACAAAAAGAAAACTTCTGTTGCTTTCAAGTTTGCACCAGAGTCAGTTTCATGTCGCTCGATATTTCGATCAACATTTCCTCTTTCCCATAATGGCTAAATTTTGAATTGCCTTGCCGTCGGTGACTCGGCAACTTGTTTAACTTTCTGATCGCGAAACTAAAAAGAACTCTTAAAATCCTGGCCCTATAACTCTCGGTTCTGATATGAAAAGTTGGGTGAATTCGAAATGAAAGGCACTGATTATGAGAAAAAAGCCTATTACGACACAAAAAAACCCAGATTTATTTGAATTATCATACAATATGACAACACTCGCGGCGAGGTCGTTCGTGCGGTTTGTTTTGGTGAAATTAAGACGAGATTCATTCCGATTCCAACGGATAGAAATCGGTGGGGTTAAACGAACATCCCAATTCACGTATGAATTGGTGGAATACGAATTAGATTTTGCCACCGAGGCGTTTCGGTTGCGATAGAGCTCCACGTGTAACCGAGTTCGTAGGAACACTGAATCGAACGACCCGCGCCACGAGTTGAGTCGATGATTCTCTTTTCTCACATATGCGATCCACCGACCCACCTGTTAACGTTAATTCACAATCTGGCTCGAATACTTTAGACGACACTGAGGAAGTTGCATCGGATAGATACAATAAACTTTGGAAATCAAAATTTAACTTGGTCTGCCTTGGATCTTTTCCACAATTTTTAAAGTCATCGATTTTTGCCTTTTTACGTCTTTCAGCTCCACTCGGTTTTTTTGGTCGTTTACCAGGATCCATTAACGGTTGCACCATAGAAAGACATATTTATTATTCAATTTTTATCATACTTTAAACATTCAGTTATTGTTAGAAACAGTAATGAGTTTTGAATTTATATTACCCTCATTGCAGTAAAATTTAAACTGAGGATACGATTTATGCAGTTATGTCAGTGTATGAGCAATTCATGAAACCTAAATTAAAAAATATCATCAATTGTAATTTTATTCTGTTAAACTTAATTTAATCCGGTTTTCTTCTTACAAAACTTCGGGATACAAAATTTAAAAAATAACATTCCTACTTAAAAATCTGATCTTAAATCTCACCCTAAATCATGTTTTAATTTGTCGATCTGATTTAAGATTAGATTTTAGATTGAATTAGGATCGGATTTTTTCAATAGAGTTAATAATATCATTTGAATTTAGTGAAAATTAATCATAATTTATGGCAGTAATTTTAACTTCTTAAATCATCGTCATTCATTCTTTACTAACCCTAGTCTTAAATATTTTGACAAAAAAACTCATCTCAAAATTATGGCAATGTCAGATTATTAAAAAGTATTATGAACTACTACTTTTATTTCCAAATTCTAATTCTTCTATTGGCGTACATTTTTTAAGATTAAAGTATTTTCAAGATAAAAAATCAATCATTTATATGGTATAACCTGCATTGATAAGAACTGATTAATGCAACATTTTTAATTTCAGCTTAAACAATCATACTATGAAAAAGTTCAACATTTTATTTATGAAGCAACAACCAAACTTTCCAATATTTAGAAAAACTATGCTATACTTTTATTAGATAGTTAAAAAAATGTATTAAATAAGTCCAATGCAAAAGAATTTACTCAAATTCTGCTAAAACGATTCATTCAGGTTATCCTGCTGCAAATAGACGATTAAAATTTAGTAGAAATAATTAAAGATGGGTCAATAATTTTAAATTCAAGATTTTAATAGCCAATTTTTCAACAAAAAATGATTGAGGATATTTATTCTTGAAATCGATCGAAGATAATTTTGAAAAATTTATTTAAACTCAAATAATATGTAATAAAACTTATCTCGAATATCGAATCAATTTATATAATATTAAACAGATTTAAATAAAAAGCTATATTATTTAATAAAGTTTCTTCCTGCACATCCGTAGCCTATTTTCTACTCGAAAGTGCTTTGTTTTCAGAAATTTTTTAACGAAAGTGTGCCTTGGACGTGCTTGATTGCTTTTATTAACTTATCCTTCCTTCAGACTTGCGTATCTGTTTTTGTAGTGGTTTTCAGCATACCTAACCTCAAAACGCGCGCGTTTATCAGTGCTATGTAGGAATGTCTCCTAAACTGTTAAACGTCGAGAAGACCTGTCGTGGTTGTAAGGGTTCTGCGGTTGATGACGTTCCGTGTCCAGGATGCCAGGCCCCATACCACCCTGCCTGTGCTTAACGAATAAAGGTTCTCGATGGCGGTTCTTTTACTAAGTGCTGTGGACCTAGATCACGCTCTCCTACAATGCCTGAACCGGCTTAAGCTGCTCTTACTGCCAACGAGGTTGAACGCATAATACACAAAGCCTTCGCTGATGAAGAGCCCCGGTTAGATTTAGTCTCAACCTCGGTCAGCTCACTCTCTGAGAAATTTGATAGTCTCTCAACAAAATTTGACCATACCATATTAAGACTTGATAATGCCGAAAAACAACTTAAGGATCTTAAAACATGGATGATAGCAGCTGAAGGTACGATTGCAAACCTCCATACCCTCGACACTTCTCATCAAATCCTAGACAAAAAAAGTATTATCCGAAATTGCCTTGCCGAGATAGAGCAAAGAGCTGTCAGGAAAAATAAGCTTATCTTATTTGGGGTGCTCGAGCAAGTCTCTCCTCAAATATACAGTAAATCATCTGAAAAAATATGGATATCGCTCGATCGAACGAAGGAACATATGGAAGAGCTTACAGAAGCCAAGAAGGAGTTAGCATCAATTGCGACAAGCTATTCCCCTCAGCTGTTATAATATTGTTGTTTTTACTAAGACATGGCTTTATGATAAAACCGATACCGCTGCGTTGGGGTTTTTTGGTTATGACGTTTTTCGATGTGATGGAAATATCTTAACCAGTGACAGCAATCGTGGTGGGGTCTCGATTGCCGCTGTCAGTACTTTAAATTGTATCAGTAAACACAATTGAGCACGTGTTGACGAAATTCCTTATCGGTACCGTTACTCACATTATTGGCGTAGTTTATATTTCCCCAAATGCAAGTTTAAATAAATATATCGAACTATGCGATATATTCGAGGATGTCATAAATTCATATTCAGGTGCAATTGTAAATATTACGTGATTTGAAATATAAATTCTAACCACGGTCATAAATGTGTCCCAAAGTTCACTTCATCTCTCATGCATGTTGAAATTTTTAACACGAGCTCTGATTTTCTTACATATACTAATTTCGAACAGGTGAACAGCATCTTAAAGACTCATGGGTCCCTTTTAGATTTACTTTTCACTAACGCTCCACCCTACTGAATTAACTGCGGCAATCAATCCCCTTCTACCTATCGATAATTACCACCGCCCCTGGTTTTTGACCTAAATGTCCACAGTGAAGTCAGCGACTCAACTCTTCTAGACCATCCCTATACTTATCATAACTTTAAGGCAGCAAATACTATTGCGATTGGCCAATTTCTTTTTAATGTCGACTAGGGCTATTTGTGAGTTGACATATCTGTAGATGAGGCTGTCGATACTCTCTACGCGTACTTTTAAACTGCGATAGAGTACTTTGTACCCCTGAAAAGCATTAAACCGTCTAGTTTTCCCCCATGGTTTACCGGCACCTTAAAACAATTAGTCATAGCTAAGAAAGTGGCTCACTTAAATTATAAGCAGTCTCGTAGATTGTCTGACTAGCGACACTTTTCAGAACTCAGGGCGCAATGTAAGATCCAACCTGACTCCTGTTATAATAGTTTCATTGTTAAATCTGAGAATTGAATTATTGCGAAACCTACTAGAGAGAGTATAACACTAGAGAGGGCATTGCCGAACTTTTTTCCAGGTACTTCATGTCAGTCTATAATCCGACAGGCTTAAGTGACGCCCAACTCAGTTCATGCGATTCCATAGATTTTTCGAATGTTAAAATAAGTGAGGACGACATTTATTGTAAATTGCGTAAACTAGATGCTAATAAAGGGCCCGGTCCAGATGGGATACCCCCCTCCCTCATTAAGTCGTGTTGCTCTTCGCTGATCCATCCGTTATATCTAATTTTTAATCAGTCAATCACTGAGGGTTACTTTCCTGGGGAATGGGAAAGGGGCATAGTTTTCCCTATTTTTAAATCAGGTAACCGCCACGATGTAAGAGTATATAGGCCAATTACTCGGCTCAGCTTCATCCCTAAAATCTTCGAGTGTACCATTTGTGATAAACTATACTAAGCCTCGGCCAATACCATGATCGATGAACAGCACGGTTTCATGAGGGGTAGATCTACGATTACAAACTTGTGTACCTATACGCATTACTTACCACAATCTCTTGAAACGGGCTTGCAGGTCGATGCGATATACACGGATTTCTCGAAGGCTTTTGACAAAGTCGACCGCGGTATTCTCGTGGCAAAGCTTAAAGCCATGGATGTCTCTTCCAATGTGCTCTCCTGGCTTTTGTTCTATCTGGAGGGTAGATTGCAATCAGTTCGAGTCAATGGCAGTTTCTCAAAAGATTTCTTATCCACATCTGGGATACCGTAGGGATCGCACCTGGGTCCAATCATGTTCCTTTTTTGTTGTTAACGATATAAGTGGGGTTATTAGATTGTTTCTTTCTTCTATTTGCGGATGACCTTGAAATGTTTTTTGCAGTTCACTCCCATCTAGATTGCATCGAAATTCTAAATGATCTCGATCGCTTGCATGAATGGTGCACCCTGAATCCTCTGCCAATTAATATAAAAAAATGCTCAGCAATTACTTTCTCCAGGAAGAAAGTCAATATATTCCATAACTACAATATCGGAGGGGTCGAACTGACTACAGTCACTCAGGTGCTACACCTTGGGATAATTCTAGATTCTGAGCTTACTTACAGGGATCAAGTCTCTAAGGCTGCGAGTAAATCTCTAAGACCTTTGAGCTTTGTCACGAAAAATGCCTTGAAATTCAGGAATCCCCTTACACTTAAGATTTTGTATTTTTCTCTCGTTCGACCAGACTTAGAATACGGCTCATCATCTGGTCAACGTAATACCTCGTTCACAAAACTATGCTTGAATGGGTTAAAAACCGTTTCCTCCGATTTGCGGCAAGGCAATTGGGTGATCCTCCTTTGGGTGACCTCTGTTTTTTGCAAGGTATTGTCAACAATATTATAAAATGTCCTTCGACTCTATCTGAAATGAAGCTTATTGCACCAATTAAGTCGCTCCGTAAAAAGAAATCTTAATTTTATGTAACACGTCACCGTATAAATTACGGAGCAAATTCCGTGATCTCTAGAATTTGCTGAGACCAATCCGTTTATAATAAATCGTAACAACCAACTTGACTTTTCTAACACAACTGCAAATCAGTTCAGAAGCTTGGTGAGAAACGCAATTTATAACCGCAGCGTTTCTAGCCTTTCGAATACCTCTTACTTAGATTTAAGCGTTATCTTTAGTTAGTAAGTTTATATGCACCAAAGGGTTTTACCCGTCCACTGATACAAAATAAAATAAAAATATTTGCACTTTTGTACTGTATTAAATTTAAAAACATGAAGTGTGTTTAAAAATGTTTCATTGAAGTTCCTTACCAATTGTTTTTAATAAATTAGTAATTTGAAGGTTTCTAATAATATTCAATCGACTTTTATTAAAACATGTAATGATTATCAATGGATTTATATGTCAATAAAAGAGCGAAACATGTATAATTCCTTCTGGCAAATATTGTTTTCTTTATCAATTAATAATCAGCTAATCCAGTAGTATAGGAAACTGAAAAAAAAAGTACTGTCGATAATATCTCACTGCTACCAATAGAAAATCTACACGCGTACGGGCGTGAGTTTTTGAATGCCAGATGGGAAGATTTTTGGTTTTGCCTAATTAATTTTTCAGTATCTTTCTTTATAAAAATATATTTGTACACGAAACTGTTTTATGGGCGTCCAAGTGACCTTAGGGGCGCCACACCAACAGGGGCGAGGGTGGGCGCCCACCCTGAGGGTCCTTGCCAGTCCGCCGCTGCGCAAGACCTTCAATTGCACTAGATTTATCCTAGCTTGTGGAAACGGTAAGCACACTAGGTAATTTTTGTGTATGAATTTGGTCTTTACGAGTCCCAACACATAAGAATATGACACCACTGCATTTATTCTACCGTATACTGGTATTATCAAAATAATATCCAGACTATCCCTAGGTTTTCCCTATTTTCTGCATCTAGGGGGCAACTGAAACGTGCAGAAGAAATTCTAAGGCCAGATTTGGATTCAGCAACTCAAAATCCATAAGAGTAACCTAGCCACTTCTCTCGTACTGACAAATTTTTTGTATGCCCTGTGACTAGAAAATCTCTGGACTTTTCCCTACTTTTTGCATCTAGGGGAAAACTAAGACGTGTAGGGAAAATTCTAAGGCCATATTCAGCCTAGTTACTTGTCTCGTGCAGACAACTTTTTTTTGTGGGCCTGTGTAATTAGTCATTTTACTTGAAATTCCATCTTCAAGGTTGCTACAAGTGTCTGGTTACAAAATTCCGTGACTTTTCCAGGTTTTTCACGTAAAGTTTTAAAAAATGTCAGGTCTACTTTTTTTTTATAATTCAGCCCGTTAAACTGAATTGTAACAAATTATGATGCAATGATAATGGTTTATCAATAAGTTTAATGGAAGTCAAAACAATTTTCAATAATATTTTTATCAAAGTGAAAAAAGTATTCTGTAATCATAACCATATTTTTTTTTGTCATTACTTAAACACGCATCACTTACATGGGGTTCAGAAATACCCCAAAATTAACTACAGGCTAAAATTTGAAAAGGATTTTCAGAATTTTTTATACGCCTCGAAATAATTTCCATAAAAAAACAATCAGATCTAATTTCTATATATTAAATAGCGTATGTGCATTTTTTAAAGTTGAAACCATGCATATAATCAGTTTGACGTTTCAAAGTCAGCCAGGGTCAGTTTGACCCCATGTAAGTAATATGTCATTTTTCAGAGGTATAAGTCTTGAGGGTTAAGAACAATTATAGTCGAACTATCTATGCAAATATTGGGATTACATTTGAAAATAATATTAATCTAAACAGTTAAAATAAAAATCTTAGATCGCAAGAAACTAATAAGATTTGCTACAAACAAATTTATCAAAATTTAATCATTTCACTAATTTCTTCTTCAACATCTTCCAATTCTTTCTGCTTTTCCCATTGCATCTTCCATTTCTTTACATTTACTAATTCTTAAACTTCGCCTGATATTTGCCTTTTCCTTCAGTTTTCTTTCCCAGTCTTCAAATATAGAATTCGCTATAAAATACTAAATGAGTAAGACTTTTAAATAGAGACGATTAAAAAAGTTCCCGTCATTTTTTCAAAATTTAATGACATCCAGGATTTCCAGTCATACGTTTAAATTCCACGACTTCTTCAGATTCATTAAACACTTTTGTTAAATTCCGTAACTTCTCCAGATCTTTTAACAACTCTGATCTACTTACTAATAATAAATAAAAAACTTATAAACAAGTAATTTACTCTAAAAAATTATAAATAACTAAGTCCTAATGTGAAAAATTTTACTTTAATCAAGAACGTTTATTTTTCGCAATTTTATACAAAAAGGATCTATCGCGTGGAGACAGAAACTTGCCATACTCGGATAGTGTTGTCAGAATAACCGGCAAATAGAGTTTGGCCATCAGTAGACCAGGCCAGAGACAAGCACTGAGGAGGCTCAGCCTTACTCGTTGCAGACACGATTTCTGGTTTTAGCTCTTCAACCATTTCTTTGCTTTCAAGATCCCAAATCTTGATGTAGGGTCCAAAAGCAGCGCACAGCCAATAACGGTTGGGACTAAAGCACAAGGCAGTTATGATGTCATTATGGTCCAATGTGTGCAAGTGTTTTCCATCGTTTAAGTCCCACAACATGGCCTTGCAATCCTGTAACGAAAACAAATAATGAGATTTTTTCAGTTTTTAACAAAATCGACGAAAATTCGATTCTTAACAAAGGTGGATACTCAAGAATTAGAAAAAATGCTAGAGATCTTGAATGTGTACAATATTGAACATTCGAGATTGACAAAATTTTCTAATTAGATTCGCTAAGTTTAAGATTCTTTGTGAATAAAAATTTATAAATTGTTTATACAATATTAGTTTTAAGGGAGTGCGACATTTTTTCTCCATGATAATGAATATTTTTCTATGGATCTCTGGTAAATGCTAAATAACACGAAATCGTACGTCTGAGCCACCTTCTTTTTTTTAAATGCAAATAATATTCATTCCTCTTTTACTGACCTAATATTTTCTTCATTTTCCAGAAAAAGAGTGCACAAACTATCTTACGATTTTTGTATAAAGATTTTTTTTAGAACACTTCTAAACGAAAACACAATCTTGCTTTTTTTACTTTTTTTATTTTTAGAAAAACGGTTGCCATTTTGGTTAATTTGTATAGTTTTAATTATGTTTTTATTAATTGCGAATTATTTTGAAAAATACCGGGTTTTTAGAGGTAAAATTCAACATATTTTTGTTTACACCGCTACTACATTTGAATGTGAAATGATTTGAATTGCGAAAATCTCAACCTGATTGCAGCTTCAATTAAAAATGATATAAATAAAACGATTCATATAATAAGTACGTTAAAAATGGCTGCAAATGAGTAGTGTGTTTTTGTCTCTGAAACAAATGGAATAACTTCTGTAATTTTGAGCCTAAACAATCGGGATTACAGTGAATTAAAAATTACAATTTAAAAATGATTTTAAGATGAAAATACTTTCTGTACATTAATTGAGAGGGGGCGGGGGGTATTTTTTATACAATTATTGCAGTAGTTTTTTGTCAAGGTTATTTTCAGTTAAGAAAATACTGTTGATAATAGCAGTTTATTTACGACCAAGGGCAGTCCCAGTGCACGACCGTGGAGTTAGGCAATCTGCTTCCACCTACTAGACGCTGACGCTGAAATTGAATTCAAAAGAAATCTAACAATTGGAAACATCTCTTGAAATATTAGACCTGTCGAAATGTTTTTTTTTAATTCAGCTAAATTTCTGAGCTGATTACAAATTTTGAATTAGAAGCACAAACATTATTTCAGAAATTGTATAATTAGTGAAAATATGAAAAATTGCACTTACCTCTTAAGAATTATACGTGCTTTTTCTGACCTTTTAATGCAAAAATTGTAATCAGCGCACAAAGTTAGCTGACATTAAAAAAACAAAAAAATAAAAAACATCGCCATATGTCCATATCCTTTTATCGACTTAGTATTTTTTTCAGGTCTTAGGACTTGGTTACGTACCTGCCGATATCTAACGAATTTGCACAATTTGGATTTTAATCGTGAATACAAATTTACTCCAATCAAACATCACGTTAAGTGATCGAAATTGAGTTTTTCTATATCTGCATTATTACTAATGCATTTACCTTATTTCCAATTGGTACATTTTGAACGATTTGTTGAAATTGAAAATTAATTAATCAATGCTGAGCATATTCTTAATTTGCTCTATTTCAAACATAGGGATATTCTAGTGCGCAAATGACTCAATTCCGGATAAAAATAAGATTGGTGTTTTCATGTCCCAAGATCACATTTTGATTTTTAGGTTCATAAAGTTAGAGTAAATGTTTACTGAAACCTTAAAAATACAAAGTATCTATAATAATAAATTTACAAAATAGCAATACTTATCAAAAAGAAAATTTTACGCAAACCTACATCTCATTATTTATTTGAATTTTTCATAGTGGGTGTCCCATATCTCATTTATAAATTATAAATATTTCTAACATAATGAAAAATGTTAGGAAATTTATAATTATAAGTGTCTTTAATTCTTCTCTTTTTATTACAATATATTTGTTATTCAATCAACACCTGTAATTTAAGGTCGTATTGGGGAGAACTAGCAGACGTTAATCTGATAACGCTGCACTGATTTTGGCTTATTTCCTATACTTTTACTTCTGCGATAAAAAAATATGTATGAGGGCTCATTTTAAGGGCATGCGCTTCGGTGACTACGTGACCAAACTAGTCCCCGGTTATGAGCATTTTTTTTGGTGTTCACTGTGTCCACATGGATTGAGATATCGTGTTTAAAATTGGACAGGTTAAATAAAAGGCACTAAAGAACGTTTGTATACATCAATATGTTTATAATTTTAAAGAGAGTTTATTTATAAATTGATGAAATAGGATATTACCATTCGAGTTATAGCACTTTGCAGATGTTTAGTTTGATGCATTTCCGATTTTTTGATTCGCGTATATTGAGCACTGACACAAATTTTGGACTAAATCGTCTAAACCTTAAAAAAATTAATCTAAGCAATAAAATTTGCACTTTCGTTGCAAATAAAAAAGTTTAGCACCTGCAAACACGTAATCTATCATTATTTTTGGAGCATTTTTAGCGATTTATGGTGGAGAAAAAAAGAAACTTTGAAGGCCGATAAAGTCGAGTCCACACTAAGGGACGTTTGTATATATCAAAATGTTCATAATTACGAAGAAAGTTTTCTAGTAAAATACTACAGGAATAGAAAATAAACCTTTAACGTTGATAAAGTAGATGCCTCGATTACAAAAATCGAGGAACATCTTAGAATGTGATTCACGAAAATCCGTCCAAGTCCCATCTTGAGAAATGTGCATATTCAGAAAATAATTTAAATTTTCTAATGGTTATATATTCTTGTCGATTTTTTGTACTGGTGTGAAACAATTCTGAGAATAAAAATAAAATTTCGCCCGGGGGCGACAGACAAGGCGGGTCCGGCGCTGAGTCCCGCTGGTTGGTTCACTGTCAACAATAGTTATCAGCTGATCGATTCAACGTCAAGAATTATCGAAGTTGGTTGGAGAACTCCGACGAGTAAATTTTAGCACATTGCTGGTACTGATATGTTTCCAATTTGAAATTTATCTTTTATTTTTAGGACCAAAAAAATAAAAATCATTTTACACAAAAATTTCATGAACGAACTTAGTAACTTGATCTCGACTTTATCGACGTTCAAAGTTTCTTTTTTTCTCCGCTAGAAATCGCTAAAAATGCCCAAAAAATAATGATAGGTTACGTGTGTGCAGATACTTATTTGTTGATTTACAACGAATGTGCACATTTTATTGCTTATATTAATTTTGATCAAGGTTAAGACGATTTAGTATAAAATTGGTGTCAGTGCTCAATATGAGCGAATAAAAAATATAAAACACATCAAACCAAAAATGATCTGCAAAGTGCTATAACTCGAAAGGTAATATCCTATTCCATCAATTTATAAATAAACTTTCTTTAAAATTACCAATATATTGATGTATACAAACGTTCTTTAGTGCTTTTTATTTTATCTGTCAAAGCTTAAACACGATATCTCAATCCGTTTGGACACCGTGAACGACAAAAAAAAAAGTTCACAACCGGGGACTAGTTTGGTCACGTAGTCACCGAATAGCATGCTCTTAAGCTCTTTCCTACAAAATAACGTATGCGCCTTTACAAAAATCAAGATGGCGGCATCAATATGGCAGCCAAAAGCTTGACTTGATCGATATGTGTACATTTTCTGCCTTCATGGTTTGGAGGATTGATTTACTGTCGGTAAGGTACAATCTCTGATGACAAAGCAGATAAATTTAAAAATAATTACTTGTACTATTAACACCTAGCTAAAAATTGGCGTTTTTTTCTTGAATTAGGAGTTCTTATTCTGATCCGTCCAATAGCTTAATTTGAAAAGCACCTCACCGGAAATAAGAAGTTTTGTGGTTCGTTTCCCAATGAAGTGAAGATGGAGTATGATATTTTTTTAATAATTTAAATTTGAAAATATTATTTTCCATCTAGTCTTATTAAGACGTTAAGCATTTTCTGTTATTGAAGATTCTTAACTTGATCGATATGTGTAGATTTTCTGCCTTCATTGTTTGGAGAGTTGATTTACTGTCGGTAATGTACAATCTCTGATGATATAGCAGATAAATTTAAAAGTATGTATGAGGGCTCATTTTGAGGCTGGGTCTCTTTCCTACAAAATAACGTATGCACCTTTACAAAAATCCAGATGGCGACAACAATATGGTAGTCAAAAGCTCAGAAATTTCAGGAAATGAAATTAATTAGTGCAGTCATCAAACTTTGAAGCGATGGAAAAGTATGTGTGACGGTTCATTTTGAGACTGGGTCTCTTTTCTACAAAATAACGTATGCACCTTTACAAAAATCAAGATGGCGGCATCAATATGACAGCCAAATCTATACAAAAATTTATAAATCACAAGAATATTCAAACTAAAAGTCCTTTAACACAGACAGTCGTACTTAAAACATTTCAAAGGTAGCTACCGGAAGTAGTGAACAATAATCTAGTGAAATAAATTTTAAATTGCAGAGTTGCTATTCCAATATGGCGGACTTTGCCCAGAACTCGATGTAAATGCTTTTACGAACACCATATATGTTTGAAAATAGATTGGCAAGGATTTGAAATGTCACTCACCTGAAATCGGAAAGAGATCCAGCCTCAAAATGAGCCCTCACACATACTTTTCCATCGCTTCAAAGTTTGGTGACTGCACTAATTTTGTTCATTTCTTGAAATTTATGAGTTTTTGGCTGCCATATTGATGCCGCCATTTTCATTTTTGTAAAGGTGCATACATTATTTTGTAGGAAAGAGAGATTTCATTTTGTGTCCAAGCTTTAAAATAAGCCCTTAAGCATATTATTTCGTCACTTCAAATTTTGGCGGCAGCGCTAATCCGGTTGACATGGATCGATCCACACACACACACACATATGGAAGGAAGCTTCTTCCACCAGAAGGTTTCGATACAATCTGGTCCCGGTGCGGAATAGTTCTTGATCCCTCTTAATACTTTTTTCACCTCCTCGGTAGTGATCAAAAATGCCCACCCATCACTACCGAGGAGGTAAAAAAAGTATTAAGAGGGATGAAGAACTATTCCGCACCGGGACCAGATTGTATCAAAACCTTCTGGTGGAAGAAGTTTCCTTCAACCCGTCAGCACTTGGCCCGTATTTTCACCTCATATTTAAAGTCGGAAGAGCCAATTTCGGAGTGGTTGATGGAAGGGCGAACAATACTCCTGCCGAAAATAGGCAACTTAGCTGACCCGAAGAATTACAGGCCAATCACTTGTCTGAACACACTGTATAAGATATTCACAGCTATCCTAAATGATAGGATTGTTCGGGTAATTGAACCTGTGTGGCAAGAAATGTATGAACAACGAAGCTCAAAGAAAGGCGTAGGGGGATGTCGGGTGAACCTGCTCATCGATAGATGTGTCTGCAAAGATGCAGCATTCTACCAGCGTGTCCTATCGATGGCCTGGATTGATTATTAGAAAGCTTTCGATTCGACCTCCCATAGACTTATCATCTGTCTTTTGGAAATCTTAAAGGTTCATCCGCAAATAGTTAGGTGCATAGAGAGATTGATGCCGCTTCGGAAAACCAGATTCACTATCTCATCTGGAAAAAATCGTGTGACAACTATCAAGGTCACCTTTCAGAGAGGTGTCTTTCAGGGCGACACCATGAGCCCACTCCTTTTTTGCCTTAGATTATTGCCACTATCTCTAGCACTTCGCCATTCCGACGAGTACTTGCTCTAGGGATTGTCGAGCGATATGCTAAGGAAATTGAAATGGAATTTGGGTTAGACAAGTGCGCCGAGGTTTATTTGAAGCGAGGAAAACTTGATGGCATCCCTGAAGATTCTGAGCTCGTTGATAGAAGCGCTATACGACACCTTTGCGCTGGAGAGACTTATACATACCTGGGCGTGCCACAGAGCCGCATTCAGGATGTGACATCTATAAAGAATACTCTCCGAAGCAGATAAAAACGTCTCATCCGACAGATTTGGTCTTCCGAACTGTCGGCGAGGAACAAAGTATCTGCAACGAACATGCTTGCACTTGGAGGTGTCAAGCTTTCACTCGTTAATAGCCTGAAGAGCATCCCTGCGTGTCAACAATATGCTAAAACACTTGCGGGAAAAATGTAGAAGGCGGTAGTCATTGGATCACTCCATGTTCTCAGGGTGCACGAAACTTTTGCCGAATCGTCGAATTGATTGCGTTACAAACTGTAACCACGTATCTCACGGTCGTGAGACGTGGTTGTGGCTGAAATTTTACCGCGATTTCGCTAGGAGCGGGTGCGATTTTTCAGATTAGCACCCGCTCCCGATGAAATCCTGCGGTTTTCTTTATGACAAATTTGATCAATATCTCTAGCAATCACCCCAGGTGAAGATCCACACAAAGTCATGTTAAGTTCCCCACTTGGGTCCATTAGTATCCAAGGTCTTTTGTTGCAGGCGTCATTCACTTTACTGACACTCTTTTTATTAACTATTTGTCGTCATATTTTACTATCCTGGCATACTTCTCTAGCTTCTTTTATGTCCATGCATTTTTTCATGCATACGAAGGTATACGAACTTTCTCACTATGTTTACTCTGTGAGGGAAGATTTTTTAGCATATCGACTTTTATTTTTATCACAAAAAACCGCCCCCATTGTATTAATTTAAAAATTTTGCACATATTTCCTGTAAATTACGGAAGACCTTAAATTATATTATAATGAAAAAACACACGAGAAATGTCTCCATTAGATCAAAAGTTATACATGCTTAAAGATGTTGTATTTTTTGAAATACAAGGCACACAATTAAAATGCGTATTACTTCTTCAGAATTTTTTTGGTTAATCAATCGGAAAAATATGTGGCGCCTAATTCCATAAAAAAAACTTATTTGGATGCCAAGAATTCTGTGACTTTAAGCAAGAAACTAGAAGCTGTTTGATTTGAGATGGAGTAGGTCTGCTTCATACATTAAGCATATTTAATTTTTCAACTTTTTTTAGACACATTACGTATCCCGGGAATCGTGAAAACTTGCAGATTCCGAATACTATATTTACAATATCGTTACTTCAAAAACTTAAAAAAAATTGGATGCGTATATTCGTCCAGCTTATAGAGAAGAAACCCCTGCTGAGAAGGGCCGGGGAGGCTGGCATCTCAGATTGCGGGATTTTCATTCAACGCTGAGAAGGGTCAGGAAGAATGGAGCCTCAAACTACGGTATTTTCATTCATGGCTGATGTTCCCACATCTGGCAGTGCAAACTCAAGGTGCCAAGACAAGCCTAAGGCAAGGCCTCGCATTTCGAGGCCACGGCATTTTCAAGGAAGACACAAGACGATTAATTCAAGTCAGCACGTAAGGCACGTCTTGTCTCCCTTTGAAAAAGTTGAGGCCTCGCTCGACGGCAACACTAGTTTTCCCGCATATCATGCGCAAGAATCTCATGTCAATTGCATTAACTTTACTTGTATCATTTTCTTGATACGTCCATGTCTCGCTACCGTATAGTGCAGTCGATACAAATATAGAGTTATGTATTGCCATTTTAGCTTTATTTGATATATTTTTACTTCTGATAAGGGGCCCTGCTCTACTAATAACCTTCTTACCTTCGTTTATGCGTCTATATAACTCCTCATCTATCTTCCCGTCCCTAGTAAATAAGCTTCCAAGGTATACGAACTTCTTGACTTGTTCAATTCTTTAATCATTTAATACAATATTGCATAGTGTTTTCTCACTCTTTCCTTCGAACACCATAGTTTTTGTTTTATTTGCGTTACCCACGTACCCTTACTATTTCGAGATCCAAACCCTCTTCGTCGAAAAGAGTCATTCTTAAACACTTGTCCATAAATAATATAAATAACCATGAAGACTCCCATTTACCCTTACACTCGCTTTGCTACCCGTATATATTTTTTTTATAGCTTATAGGAGCCATCGATTGATTCCATACTCTTTCAGGGCTTCCCAAAGTTTACTTCTGTCCACATTGTCAAAAGCTTTTTCCAGGTCAACAAATGCACAGAAAACTTTTTTCCTACTCTCAAACTTTTTTCTGTAATTTACCTTAAGCTAAATATTTGATCCGTACATGACCTTTGCTGGCATAAACCCATTTTGGACTTCACTAAAATTAAACGTATTTTTATTTATTATGTTTAATTAATCATATTTAAATCAATCTTTGTGAAAAACTCCGTTAAACTCATCACTTGCAACAATCCTGAGATATGAATTATTCCCAGAGTGACACATGTCTAATGCGCGTTTTGTGAAGATTTGAACTCACCTTTAGAATTTCGAAAACGCAGCAGTGGAAAATGGAAAAGAAACGTATGTTTCCTAAAAAATTAGATGCATAAATATTGTTAACCTTTTGCAGATGTTATAGAATCTCCAGCGCACCAAATATGACCCAAAAATAAAAAAACTATATTTTTACGTAATATTGTTAATTTTTAGCAAGTTTCGTCATCTTTTTTCTACGAATAATTACTAATGGACAACAATGTTTTATTGTTTAAATAAATTTAACATATTTCAACAATTATTCATTCCCAAAAAATGTAAAAAAATAATCGTATTTTCTGACTGAAATGTGATATTTGGCACTAGTTTGGAGTAGTATATTTTTTAAAACATATATTTATTCAAACAATTAATTAGTGTTTATTCAAAACATTTCTAAAAATTAAGCCAGACATTTATGAGACCGAAGTGCAATATTTTAGGTAATTTATGATAATTATAATAAAAACATTAATTTAGTTACCTTTTTACAATTAATACTATTTATTTATAATGATTTGAATAATAAAAAGCATAACACAAGCCAATTTTGAAATTGACTTAAAAATCGAAAGTGACGAAAATATCAAACGTCTGAAATCAAAGAGCATGAAAGAATTATTGGACAAAGAAATTCAGCACTTCATCACGGCGAATGCACGTAACATTGTTTCGCGATTTGGAATCTCGAAATCTTTCCTCCAAGAAAAGGCATCAGAATGGATGAAGAACTAAGATTAGCTGCTAGACTTAACAGTTGTTCAATATTTAACATTTTTCAATGATACTGCTGAAAAAGGTGTTAAATTAATATCGGACTTTAACTGCTTGATAACGAAAAATTAGCATGAAAAACAGTACTTACTACAAGTATTAAAAAATTGAACCGCTGGCGACCAAAAGGGGACACGGCCGGATTCAGCCTAAGAAGTATTGTCCTGAGTGTCAATTTTAAAAATCTTTCTAATTTCAATTTTAAAGACTGATACTTGTAGAGAATTTCAAGGCGCATCTTTTTTTACTCTTGCAAAAATTTATAGGTTTTGTAGTTTTTGAGATAATTGGTAAAAAGTGGATTTTTTGAAAACGAAAAATTCCAATCTTTTTTCACTTCAACTCGCGCTAATTTAGCCAATTTTCATCATTTTCCAATTTTCCCAATACGAAGTACGTGCTTAAGTTTTCTGAAACTATCTAAGAAAGAAAAACGAGAATATTGTAATAAACACAAAAGTTATTCATTTTTTTTTTGAGGCAATGCAAAAATCATGAATTTTAACCTTCAAGCGCCTCGTTTAGCGAACGAATTTTAAGCTACAGAAAGCTTTCAGTGAGAAAGTTGTTCATTAAAGTTCAAGGAAGTTTTCTGGAAAGTTTTAGATCAATTGAATTAATAGTTCAAAAATTATGAATGTTTTAAAATCCAAGCGGTAATCTTGACGCTGCCCAAAAACGGGCCTGGCCGGCTACGTACGCGCTGCAGCGAACGACGTGAAGGTCAAGTCAATCTTACCAAAACAAATGCACAACAGTAACTTTTTTTGTCATCTTCTATGAAATTCTACAAATAAAGCATAAAATCAGCGAAGTCATTGTTTCTTATAATAGTTGGAAAAGCATTTTTTTTTGAGATTATTGAGATTTTTGAGAATATTAATTAAAAAGAAAAAGATATTAAAAGGAAACAAAGTTGAAAAAGAACTAGAAATGAAGATTCGTGGATTAAAAATAAGACAAAATTTTCCAGAAATCAGGTACGATTGGAAACCGTCAATACAATTTTTAAATAAATTTTAATCATAAATTGAATATTTTACGACTTTTTTTATTTTTGATTTTTTAAGTAATTCTTTTACTGAACTATATATAATATGTATATAGTCTAAAGTAATTACTTTAAATTTTTAATGACGAAGTTAATAGCATTATTTGTTATTTCTTTAGGGAAAAGAATACATTACAAAGTCTAAAACTAAAAAAGACAGTATTGCTAAAGATATTTTAATCCCACAGCGATCTTTCAAACCTAATGAATTCTGCTGTGGAGAAAAATGTTACCAAAAGTTTTCAAATGTGCAACAAGAAAAAGTACATACAAATTTTTGGAATCTCGGGAACTATAATGAACAAAATGTGTTTCTCAGAGGATTGTTAAAATGCAAGGATCCTATCTAAACGAATGCAGGTGAAAAACTAGGACGTTTAATTCATTGTATATATTTATTTCCTACTGACGAAGAAAATGTTCCGATTTGTAAGAAATTTTTTGTGCTTTTCTATGTTTGGGCAAAAGAAGAGTTGAAAATGTTCTAAAAAAAATTTTAAATAAGCAGCCTTTAAAAAATTTGGCAGGTGGAATACGCTAAAGTTGTCTTAAATTAACAAAAAATTTTAAAAAAATGATTGAAGAGCATTGCCAATCAATTCCACATCACAGTTCACATTACAAACGAAATTCTACCAACCTAAAATATTTTGATAATCCTTCATTAAATCTTGTAGAACTTTACAAATTATTCGGAAAATATTATAAAGAAAAAACGGGGGCTAAATTGACAATAATTCAAACCGTTTATTTGAGGTATTTTAACCGAAATGTTGGCTTCAGTTTTAAATTACCTAGAGCTTCCGTGTGCAAGACTTGCTACAAAAACGAGACAAATGGAGAGGTAAACGAAGTCATTAATCACAAAAACAATGCTGAAATTTATTTGAAGTTAAAAAAGCAAATACTCTCTGAAAATAATAGTCTATTCTGCGAATTTGATTTTGCACAGAATTTGCCACTAACAAAAATACCCGTGTCCGCGCAGTTTTACCTACGTTTAGCATGGCTTTTTCCATTTAACGTACATGTACATACTACGAACCAGAGTTGCATGTTCCCTATTCTTGAGGGAATTGTAAAGAAGGGTGCTAACTCTGTTTGCAGTTTTATCAAATACGCGGTATTAAAAGAATTTGCTAAAGACAAGTTCAACAACATAACATTATTTTCAGACTCATGTCCGGGACAAAATAAAAACTACAGTGTTTCATTTTTTGGATTTATTGTCCATTTATTTACAAAGCGAGATTAAATATGTGTTTCCAGTTCGAGGCCATTCCTATTGCCAGTGCGATAGGAATTTTGGCACATATTCGCAAAAGCTGAAAAAATTAGGACGAATTGAAACTGAAGCTGAATATGTAGAAATGATTCGCAATGCTCGTTCACCTTCATTCACAATGGTCGCGAAGCGTGAAGATCTTCTGCAGGATTTTGAAAAATGTTTCAAAGGCCAAAATAAAGGATGTAAAAAATCTCTTCCAGTATTTAAGCGCTAAAGGAAAAGAATTTTTCGAATCATATTTTTTAAAAGTACAAACTCAGAATCCAGATGCCGAAGAAACTGAAGAGAGTGACGAAAATGGCTAAAAGTAGTTTCTAATAAAATATTGTTAAAATATATTGTTAAAATTCATGATTTTCGCATTGCCTCAAAAAAATTAATAACTTTTTTGTTTATTACAATATTCTCGTTTTTCTTTCTTAGATAGTTTCAGAAGACTTTTGGGGAAATTGGGACATGATGAAAATTGGCTAAATTAGCGCGAGTTAAAGTAAAAAAAGATTGGAATTTTTCGTTTTCAAAAAATCCACTTTTTACCAATTATCTCAAAAACTACAAAACCTATAAATTTTTGCAAGAGGAAAAAGATGCGCCTTGAAATTCTCTACAAGTATCAGTCTTTAAAATTGAAATTAGAAAGATTTTTAAAATTGACACTCAGGACAATACTTCTCAGGCTGAATCCGGCCGTGTCCCCTTTTGGTCGCCAGCGGTTCAATTATAGAACACACTTTCCAGAAATCAGAAAGAAAACATTCTCTTTGGCCAAAAAATATTGTTATTCTATCGGCGCTGTAATTACAATGGATACATACATACTGGAAGACAAAGAAAATATATATATATATATATTGATATATATTTACGACAATAATTCCGTGTGTTATATTTTATATTATTGATCAACATTTTCAAATAGAAAACTAACTGCTTGAACGAATAAAAATTGTTTAAGCAATAACAAAGATTTTAGCAAAATTTACTACTCCTTGAAATCATTCAATTTTACGTTTAATTCTGAAAATACGATTTAAAAGATATTTTTGGAAAAATAATTGTTTACACAATTAAAAAATGGTTAATATATTCTTTCTATGCACTATGCAGTCAGAAAAATAATTGGTTGCATTCAATTTTATTTTATTTTTTTAAGTTACATAAAAAACTGTGTGAACAAATAAAAACTGTTTAAACAAATAAATTTGCTAAACATTAGGAGCAATATATCACCATTATGTAATTATTCAACGAAAAGTAAGATAGAATTGCAATTTGAGAAACTTGGACATCTCTGGCTCCATTTTCAGACATTTTATAAATAAAAAATAATTAATTTCTTAAATAATTACATTTTTTATTTACTACTCCAAACAATAACCAACTATTATATATCAATTAGAAAATACGCTTATTTTTACCATGGTTTGAAAAAAAACAATTCATTCATTGAAAAAAAACAGTTTCGATAAAATTCTGGAGCATGAGTTCGATTTTTCGTCAATCCAAAATTTTCCCATGTTATATCCTTCACCTGTGAACAAACATTTCAATTTTCTACCAAATTAGTTTAATTTTAAATCAAAAATATTATTTAAAAACAAAAAAATTAATGTTCATCCCAACAGTTCAATTTTAAACTAAAGCAATCAATTTTCCACACAAAATAGAATAGGTTAATTTGCACTTCAAGACTTAATTATCATCCGGCAAAAGCGAATTTTGCAACAAACCAGGTACATTTACAAGCAAAGTGATGATTCCGCAAGTATTACAAATAATTTTTAACCACGCACTTGAACTTCGAAAAAATTGGTTGTATTTTCAATGAAGATTTATTTTCTAGAAAAAGACATTCACAAAACAATACATCAGCTTTCTAAAGAAATTAGTTTAATTTTTGATGTACTTCAGTTACGAACGTTCATATATGAACTGAATTAAAAAATATTATTTTTTACATTTTTTTTGTTTTGCTTAAATCAGTTAGAAGGGCGAAAAATAATATTTTGTTGGCAAGAATTGTCGAACAAAAATGTTTTTAAAGAGTTACCTGCCCTTACACATCACCCATTATTCAGACCTGCCTAATAAAAATTTGAATGGGGATCGTCCACAAATTACGTAAGACGTTTTTCTGTTGTTTGAATAAAGACGAGCATAAAATTTCTATGAAGTTGAGAAGGACACAATGATATAAACAAAAGAAAAACGTCTTACGTAATTTATGGACCATCCCTTGTCGATATTTAAAAAAATAAATACGTCAGAAATCCTCTTTTCTTACCCCAAGAATGATGGAGTCGGTGAGAATGATTAGCAAGGCCCATAAAATCCAGCATTACTATATCCACCCATACAATGTTAAAAATGACAAGTTTGATTGTCGATATTTGAAAATATAAAAACGTCATAAATCCTATTTTTACATTCTCAACCATACTGAGAAGGTATTAGTTTTATGCGAAAAATGACTTTCGCGAATTTCATCCGATGTCCACGTTTCGAGGCCAATTGAGTCAGAAAATCCAGTTTTTACGTCGGTGTCTGCCTGTCCGGCGTCGTCATCGTTGTTGTTGTGGTTGTCTGTATACCGGATAACTTTCGAAATAATAGTCGGATTGGATTACGCTTTCGCACACAGTCAGAGGGACCAAAAAGAAACATCGAGTTCGTTAAACAGCCATTTCTGATAATAATTAAAAAAGTTGAGCTTTTTCAAATTTTTTGAGACCACTTTTCTCAAAATTTCAAAATTGTATCGACATCCATTTGTAGTACACTAAAATATGAACAATGTATCCCCATTTTTTAAAAATATAAAATCCAAATTACGAAAGTTATAGTATTTTCAAAATCCAAGAAAACAAACGAAAATGGACATTTGGAGCCAAAAAAAGCGTGATATGAATTATACCATAATGAGAAGGTATTAGTTTTATCCGAAAAATGATTTTCGCGAATTTCATAAAATGTCGATGTTTTAAGGACCCTTGAACCAGAAAAACAAGTTGTTACGTCGGTGTCTGTCTGGCGTCGTTCTTTTTGATCAAGTTTTAGATGAAAATTAAAAAAGTTAAACAAAGCAAAATATGAAAAGAAATAGATCGACAAAAATTGTGCAACTAAGAGATCTACAAATTTTTCATGAATTACTTTTTTATAGGATAAGTAGTTTTTGCTGTATTGATGAAAAACATAATTGAAAATCAAAAGATTGAATTGTGTAAAAACGATACAAGCTACGAAAATAAATGAGACAACATTTATTCAACCAACCAGGATTTAAACATTTTTTTACGAATATTTTTATTTTTTTGATAGGAAGCGGAGTTTTTCTTTAATCGTAAAAAACAA
>NC_046665.1:17866722-17877505 GCF_010883055.1 Belonocnema kinseyi | reverse complement strand
ATGAAGACAATAAGAATAAGTATGTTTCAATTTCCATGTATATTATGAATTGTAATAATATACATTTATTGCAATGTTATATGTAAAAAGTTTTTTTTGGACAAAATCGAGTTGGTTTTTACGAATCAAACAAAATATACAAAAAACTAACGTTTTTCTTCTCTTGACTTTTTCCCATTTCACGCCTTAATTGGCTTTAAATATCTATTTTCGTTTGATGTTTTGGATTTTTAAAAAGTTCTAACTTTTTGAATTTTGATAAAAAATGATTGGTTAACGAACTTTTCTTTCTTTTTGGTCTCTTCAACTGTGTGCCAAAGCAAAATCCAACCTGACTAGCCTTTTTAAAGTGATACGGTATATAAACGAAGACAACAACAATAATGACGACGATGACGCCTCACATTGGGAAGAAATCACTTGTTTGGTCCAAAATAACCGTACAGCCCACAAATATTGACCGATTTAAACAATTTTTTTTTAATGCTGATAAGATTTCTAAGAGAATTTTTCTGTCGGCAAATACATGATTAATGCAGTTGTTTATTAAACTTCTTTAAAAACATAATAAAATTGATAAACAAAATAATGAATTTTGCTAAACTTATCATGAACTTCCTAATTAATAAAAGTTGGCATAGAAAAAAAAAATCTGCCGAAAAATGCTTGAAATAATGCATTTGTGTATTAAATTTTTTTTTTTTAAATTATTAGATTAATCAACAAATTTTAATGCTGCTAAAATTATCATAAAGTTCCGAAATAGAGAAATTGATATCGAATAAACGAATTTTTATGTCGAAAAACGCCTGATTACTGCATTTTTTTAAGCACCAGATGCACCTTTCTTAGTGCTTATTTATTATCCCACATTTTTAACTCGATGTGGCACTTCGTGTGAAAATAAGTTACGAAATCAAAAAAGTGTCGGCAAGGTAGGAATCTGATCACGTGACCCAATCATCACATGGCCTGAAGGGTAAACGGTAGGTTTCACTGAGCACCTAAATGACCACAGTGACATCTATAACAAAAATCGGAAATACAGCCTAGTGCCCCCTGGCTAACATAATTACAAACTCATACCCGAAAATCGGTAATATTCCACTGGTAAAATTTTTGACATGTTAGAGGGAGAAACTTAGCAACGAGAGAGACAGAAAATCTCCAACTATTATTATTTTACCCTCGCGTTTTGTTTTAGTTACTGTTACTCGGCTTACCTGCTCAGCTGCAGACAAAAATTTCAGGACAAAAACTCAGTTGTTTAGGTGCCTTTCTAAGAATGTGTCAAATGCGAAATTTATCATACGCCCCCAAAAGCCAATTTTGTGTTTTTTAACTGTCCAGTATTTTACCTTAAAATTCGTTTGTACATTTTGTCTATTTGTGCTACAATTATTATCCATAGCTGGTTAAATTTAATGCCAGATTAAGAAAATCTGCAAATGCCTCAAGGAATCATAGGTTATGTTTCTATTTTTATCTTTCAGCTCTATGCTCATCATCATTGTTTTCAGATTTTTGTTTCAGAATTATCACACCAGGTGCGATCGAAAAATCATAGGATTATTAACATCAACTCCTAAATATTTGACTCAACCACATATTTTTAGTGAAAAAAAATTAAAGAACTGCACAAGTTCAAGCCGGGTGGACACCTACCTCAAGTTTAGAGGAAAGCCGAGAATTAATTTTGTTTTGTTTAAAAATTCAATTATTTTGTTGAACATCATTCTATTTTCGACATAAACTTTCATCTTTTGAATTAAATACTCGATATTTAATTTAAACATTTTTACTATTAAATTCCGCGTTCAGAATTAATCTCTTTTGTTTAAAGGTTCAACAAAGTAGTTAGTTAACCCAGAATTCTGTCTAATTTTCGACAAAAAAGGTTTACTTTCATGTACTTGGAAAAAAAATAATTTTTAAACAATAACAAACAAACAAAAAATCTACAAAATAGTTAAATTTTCAAAAAACGAATTTTTTCAACTAAATTGATGAGTCATCCAACAAAAAAAAATAGATTTTGAACAAAGCAGTTCCACTTTCAACCAGAAAAGTTGAAAAAAATCGTTAAAATTCTTTGAAGTTGCTTTAAATTATTGAAATTAATTGAAAAATCCTTGGAACATTTTCAAATACTCTCAAATATTGCAATACCTTCAAAATATTTTGACATACCTCTGAAGTTTTTTAAAAAGATTTTAAAAGTACTTCTTTAGAATTCTTTGAAATTCCTGTTAATTATAAAAATAAATTGAAAATTCCTTGATATCTTTTAAAACATCGTCAAAAATTTAAAATCTTTTGAAATTTTTTAAAGCTCTTGAAATTTTAAAAATATCCTGAAATATTTCAATTCCTTTAAAATCTCATACTAAAATTACTGAAATCAACTACTTTGGAAATTGTAAACTTAGAAGTTTATTTACCAAAAATTCGTAATCATAAATAAATTAAAAGCTTTCAAAATTCGAAAGTATGTTTTTCAAAACACACACACACACATAAATAATTTTATAATTATATACAAAAATCATTTTAGAAATAGTTCAACTTTAACTTGAGTAATTTCTAGTAAAAGTTTAATTTGATAGTTAAACTAATCTACAAACATTTCAATATTGAAAGTTTTGAAATTTTTCTCTTTTCTATATTTCAATCTGAAGATTTAAGAAATTTCAAGAGATTTCAAAAGACTTTTAAGGATTTTAAATATTTGAGGATATTCTAAAAGATGTCGAGGAATTTTCAATTTATTTTTATAATTTAAAGGAATTTCAAAGAATTAAAAAAATAGGAGGGTTATTTAAAAAAATTCAAAGGTAGTTTAAAAAACCTTTTAAAAAATTTCAAAGTATGTCAAAATATTTTGAAGGAATTTGCAATATTTGAGAGTATTTAAGAATTTTCAAAGAAATTTCCAATTGGTTACGGTAATTTAATATGAGATTTTGAAATATTTGATATATTTTAGTATGTTTTAATAGATTCCAAAGAATTTTCAATTGATTTCAATACTGTAGTATGAGATTTTAAAAGATTTGAAACATTTTAGGGTATTTTTAACATTTCAAAGAATTTTCAAGAGATTTCAAAAGATTTTAAATATTTAAGGATGTTTAAAAAGATGTCAATGAATTTTCAATTCATTTTTATAATTTAAAGGAATTTCAAGAATTTTAACAATTTTAGCAGGGTTGTTTAAAGACTCCAAAGTACCATGGAAATCTTTGAAAGATGTCAAGGTGTTTGAAAAGATTTTGAATGTTTCGAAAGATTTCGAGTATTTTAAAAGGTTCCAAGGAATTTTCAATTGATTACAGTAATTTAATATGAGATTTTAAAGAATTAAATATATTTTAGGGTATTTTTAAAATTGCAAGGAATTTTCAAAAGTTTTTAAAAATTTCAAGAGATTTTAAAGGATTTCAAATATTTTAGGATTTTTTAAAACATCCGAAGGAATTTTCAATAATTTAAAGCAATTTCAAAGAATTTTTTCAACTTTTCGGGTTGAAAGTGTAACTACTTTGTTGAAAATCTAGTTTTTTTTTGTTGATTCATCAATTTAGTTGAAAAAATTTGTTTTCTGAAAATTTAACCATTTGTAGAATTTTTTTGTTTGTTATTGTTCAAAAATTAATTTTTTTAACTACAAGAAAATTAATCTTTTTCATCGATAATAAATTTATTTTGTGCAAAGTTCACGTATTTTATTTAAAATTCCTTTTTTTAGTATACAATTCAACTTTTTTGATGAAAATTTTTTTTTATTGTGTTTCAAAAGATTTTCAAGGTTTTGAACTATTTGAGAGTATTTTGAAAGGTTCCAAAGCATTTTTAATTGTTTACACTAATTTAATATGAGAATATAAAGGATTTGCTATATCTTAGGATTTTTTAATAGATTCCAAGGAATTTTCCATTGATTTCAATAATTGAGTATAAGATTTTGAAGGATTTGAAATATTTCAGGGTATTTTTAAAATTGAAAGGAATTTTCAAGAGCTTTGAACAAATTCAAGGGAATTTAAAGGATTTGAAATATTTTAGGATGTTTTAAAACATTCCAAGGAATTTTCGATTAATTTCAATAATTTAAAGCGATTCGAAATTTAAAAATTTAAAGATTTCAAAATTTAGTTGGTTTTGGTTGATGCTTCATCAATTTAGTTGAAAAAATTGTTTTCTGAAAATTTAACTATTTTGTAGAAAATTCTTATTGTTTATTTTTTTTTTTTAAATAATTTTGTTTAACTAAAAGAAAATAATCTGTTTTGTCGAAGATTTAACTTTTTGTTTAAAATTTTAACTATTTTGTTGAAAAAAACTAATTTTTTTAAATCTATGTATTTTATTCAAAATTTATTTTCTATGCATAAAACTAATTGTTTTAAATGGAAGTAATCGTTCGACAACTAGTCATTAATATTAATATATTTTATAATTATAATATTAACATTAATAATATTTTGAGGTTACGTAATTTTTCGTCTCTGCCTTTCCGATAATTTGGAAATTATTTATGAAATAAACTTTTTTGATTGCCTACAAGCAAGGTTAGTTCCGGGACATAGTTAATATGTTTATTTGTAAGCCTGAAGTTTTCGGCCAAAAATATTGCGTAGTTTGGAAGCATGAAGTAGTATAAGGAGACCCCACTCCCATACGGTCTTTGGAAAATTCGGACGCGTAGATTCGGATTTAGTTAGTTTGCATCGTTCGTAGCGCTTCTTGCGGAAAAGCGTTGAAATAAAAGTTTTGCAAATGGCGGCAACCACGTAGTAAGCCGGTTGTAAACAAAAACGTACATGCTTGTCATCGTTTTGTCGGTTTCCTCGTGAAAGTAAATGGACTGTGATAGAAGTGAGATGTTCTTGTGTGTGCAAAATGGTTTGCTGTTGCATTGATGGGCGTGCATCCACAAGCTACGTTAGAAAAAAAGAAAAAGGAGACAGGCTTGCGAAACATCATTTCATTTGCCCTAGCAGTTATTTGGATAGTTTTGGACACCAAATGTCATGTGTTTTATTTTAAATATGCCAAATCGAAGAAATTTCTAGTGTAAATTATTAAAAGTTCCATAAAAGTGCCGATGTCTTTGTTTTTGGTGATCAGTTGCTATGACGACACAACTGTCGTATTGTGAAAATTCAAGGGTTTCTCAATTTTCAGCAAGAGGCGCTATGAGCGATGCAAATTAACTAAATCCGAATCCACGCGTCCAAATTTTCCGAGTAGGATCTCCTTATACTACTTCGTGTTTGGAAGTAACGCTCGGGAAATTGTAACACACATAACCTCGAAATATACACACACGTTTTCCGCAAAATCAAAATTTTTTTGGAATTAACCCACAAAAAAAGTGTGCAGGAACGTCCGTTAGCATGTTCGCTATCATTCCTCAGACGGAACACGGAGAGAAATTGGCCTCCTAGCTTACCAGCCTCATGCGCCATGGCAGCACTATCGGACTAGTGGTCCCACTGTCTCTCACTGAAAGCGTGGGGGCACAGTGTTGGAACTTGGAGAAACAACGAATGTTGGACTCCAGTCTTCCAACTCGGAGTAACTCTGAATTCCGACCGGCGTTGGCACCTATACTTATATTACTTATGCCCGCACCGCTTAATCTTTCATTCTGACGAGTTGGACTCTCAGCGTTCAAGTAGTGGGCAAACTACACTACCAGTCACGCAAGAGCGTAAACCGCTGACTCGCCTAGAGCGCCATTGGCCAATTTGTGGTAAGTTAGCGAGCCAAGCGCCATAAGCAATTAGCGCCACTAGCCTCGGGAGGTTAGGAGGCCAATTTCTTTTTCCGTGAAAAAGGCGGGGAAATCTAACACTGAAACCTGTAACTTAGGAGCTTCGCATGAGAATTTCTCTGAGTTGAGGCACCGGACAATATGTGTTGGGAAAAATTAAAGAATAATTATTTAAATACCAAATCTCGCGTGCTCTCAAATCGTTGGATCCTCGCTGTTCGTCGTCATTTGAACCAGCAGAGTCGAACGAAGCGAAGCATAGCGAGTATATCTATATCGACGCACTGTGATTCAAATTTCGTTACGTACCCGATACAAAAGTGGCATAATGTCGGGACTAGCGGTACGTTGCGCTTGATCCGATATGACGTTTGCTCATCAGGGGGTTGTTTTTTAGGGGTTGAAGTTTGTTGTACAATTTTGAACAAATTAAGACGAAAATAATGCACCCATATAAAGTTGACTTTGGATAATTACGGGACTAGCAGTACGTTGCGCTGAATCCCATATGAAGTTTGCTCAAAAGGGGGTTGTTTTTTAGGGTTTGAAGTTGATTGCAAAAATTTGAACAAATTCAGACGAAAATAATGCACCCATATAAAGTTAATTTTGGATAATATCAGAAATAGCGGCACGTTGCACTGGATCCAATCTGACATTTGCTTAACAGGGCGTTAAGTTTGTTGTACAAACTAGGACGAAAATAATACACCCATTTAAAGTTAATTATGGATGTCGGGGCCAGCGAAACGTTTCGCTGGTCCCGCCATTGTTTTTCCCGCACAGGGGGTAGTTTTTAGGGGTTGAAGTTGAATGCACAAATTTGATCAAATTAAGACGAAAATAATGCACCCATATAAAGTTGATTTTGGATGTCGGGGCCAGCGAAACGTTTCGCTGGCCCTTCTTCCGGTGATGCACAAATTCTAATTTTGGTTGTACAAATTTGAACGAATTCTGCACTAAATATTTGCCAAAAAAAGTTAAATTCGCGTGGGTGGTGAGGCCAGCGAAATGGTCCTTCAAGTTCAATATATATTTAGACGTTTTAGAAAGATTTAAAGCAATGTAAAAATTGAAAACAATTAAAATCATTTTTAAAAAAAGGAGATTTGTGAAGATTTTGAACACAAAATTTAGAAGCTTTCTGAAGATTTCGAAAGGCTTCAAAAAGAAATAAATTTTTTTGGTCTAAATTCCTGGCAAAACTAAAAAAATTCGAATAATTAATTTTAAAAATATTTTGCAAAAATTTTCAAAATACGGCCTGGAAGGTTTTTAGGCAATTTTTATTAATTTTGTAGGATTTTCAAAAATTTGTGAAAAAACATCCAGTTCCAAGAAACAAAATTTGCATCAGATCAGATTAGAGTAAGTAAATAATAAGTAAATTCAAGTAAGGAGAAGTAAATTAGATTAAATTAAGAGAATATATAAGGAGGTTTTATAACGAATTTGGATGTGTAAATTAATATTTTCAGTTTAAAATTGCTTAAAATTATATAATTTAAAAAACTGATAAATTTTTGGATCGATTCTTCAATTCAACATTTTGTCTCAATTTTTTTTCTTTGTTGATTAAAAAGGCTTTCTTGGTAAAAAATTCAAGCCTTCGATTAAAATCAATATTATTCTTTTTTTTTTAATTAGCATACTTTGGTTAAGGTTTAAGTTAATTAAAATAAAACAGAAGTGCCAGTAGGAAAGATTCTAGACTCGGTAATATATCAAACATATTATTTTTAAAAGGACGAATTATTTGATTATTTTCAAATTTTGCCGCATACAGTTTATAAATTTTATTCAACACTTAAGCAAATGCAATTTTCTGTGTTGGTCCCTGTTAAAAGTGTCTGAAGATACCGCTACGAATGAGACTATTCATACTCTGGGACTGAAGTGCAAAATTATTCAAGTACAATTTGGAGAAATGCGAATGTTTGAAAAAGAAATCCAATTTATGTTATTTAGTTTTCAAATCTGGCCAAATTTTAGCTTACGGAATTTCCAAAGTTAGGCAAAATATTGCACCAATAAATTGAAGCTACTGCAGTAGATGTTTAGTAAAATATACTGAAAAGTTTTTCATGAATTTCATATAAACCGGAACATTCATTATGCAATTTTTTACTTTGGCAGTCAAAGAATATATCGTTGGAATCGTTATAATTTGAAAATGTCAAATATTTTTGTTGTTGTAAATTTCAAAGTGCTAAATTAAATAAAACAAAATTATATTCCACATTTTAGGCCTGACGTAAGTACACATGTACTTACGGCGGAATTGATATTCCCCGTTTTTAACACGTGAAGTTTCAGCAAATGTCAATTTTATTTCATTATATATATTTTACTATTTCTGCATCATTTCCTGATCAGTCCAAACATATTGCTCGAAAGAAACGAATATTGGCCGTATCTTGAAAACAAGACTTCGCACAAAAAAATGTTTTACGAGTACAGACTGTCAATGAATCAGATTTAAAAAATCGGCCAGCTGACAGAGAACTGAAGAACGATCCGATCGACCACACGACGAAGTATCACAGTATCACATGCCCTTAAGGCCATGTGATGAGTGGGTCACGTGACTAGATTCCAACCTTACCGCCACTTTTTATATTCTTCAACTTATTATCACACGAAACACAACATCGAATTGAAAATTTGGGATACTAAACAAGAAGCACTAAGAATGGTGTGTCTGATCCTAAATTTGTATTATTATAAAAAGTGTTTTTTTTTAACTAATTTCTTTTGCTTTTTTAATAATTATTGAAATTTAGGACCAGACAAACAAAACAAAGTTAGGAAACAAAAAAAATTGAGGGAAAAGTAGGAATCTGGTCACGTGACGTACTCGTTACATGGCCTTAAGTCATTTTTGTGGCCACGAAAATTTTTCTCTTGAAAAATTGATGTTCTTTCTGACGATATATTTGAGAAAATTCGAAGAAAAAATTTTGCTTATTTTAAAATGTTCTGCAAGAAATACATCACACTAATGTCTATAATGCACAACATATTAAAGAGGCGAATGATTCTGTGATTAGAAGTTGCATAAACTGAAATAGATTCGGACCTGAAAATTTATTTTTATTTTCCTAGAATTAGAATGTTTTATTCGTAGCTATAATAACAAAGTATATTGAAATTTAAATTTCGCGCATTCGTTTTTAGCACCACTTGTCTGAAATAGATTCCGACCTGATGATTTATTTTTATTTTCCTAGAATTAAAATGTTTTATTCGTAGTTATAATAGCAAAGTATATTGAAATTTAAATGTCGCCCATTCGTTTTTAGCGCCACCTGACAGCTGTGGTCAGAACCACCTCTGAGCCATTTCTTGAGATTGTGAGGTTAACTAGCCTATCATTCTTATATTTTGCTGGTGCAATTACAATTCCCTTTTTAATGATTAATCTCTTTATTATAATCTACCATATATAATAATAAATAAGTTACTCTCCTTATATATATTCCGAAAGGGTGAAACAAAATACCGTCCTTATTTGGCCATAATTGTATGTCGAAATAAGCTACCGTTGGCTATTTCGACATACATGCATAGTGAAATGGCCACTCCGTAAGAATAATTATGGGAAAGAATTGTAACACACATAACCTTGAAATAGCCGGTACCAATGGAAATTTTTCTACGTACTTCTACCGGGGCTTCGGTGGTTCGGAACCCACCTTAAACTTTAGGTCCCCTCAAAGAAGCTGGTGTCATATCAAGGATAAATGGGCTCCGTACGGGGGCACAACCTTGTGGTTCGAAGCTGATTTCGAGAAGACTCAAAAATTCCCGCGGCAACCACGCGGGACGGTCGCTGGACGCTTTCGAGTAATGAACATACACACACATACACTTACGTAACACCGGGACAGTGCTTCGAAACTGTCCGTCTAACTGATGACCTCAAGGGGATCGCTCCGCCCACCGTAGCCTGCTAGGGAGGCTTGCGGATTGCATAGCTGGCGAGGCTCCTTTGCTTGCCGGTAACAACGGAAAGCCGTCGAGATCCAAAAACACTCGACGAAGATGGCCGGATTCGGAGTACTGCCTTGAGACTAAACACGGGTGTGGCAATGTAGGCTTTGTAGCTTGACTTGAGACAAAAAAGGCAATTTGTTAATTAATATTTTAATGTTAATCAATACGCGCCGCGCACCGTGTTTTTCGAGCTTCCTCGAAAACAAGTATCGGGGAAATTTTACACTTCGAAAAACTTCCAGCGAGAAAGTTTTTCATCAGACTTCAAAGAAGTTTTCTAGAATATTTCAGGATTCTAAAGCAAAAACTTCGGAAGAACCAATTAGAAATGTTTCGCGCCCAAACGTTGCAACTTGCCGAGTTTGAGCTTTGGCTTATTTTGAGTATGGAATATTTTAACTTTTTTTTGACATTTAGGGAAGTAAGACGTACTAGACAGTCTGACAAGTCCCTGAAAAATGAAACACGGAGACATTTTGTTGGCCAAAGTCGGTTTTATTTTTCAACATACACTCCTTGTAGGTCGATACAGCGAGTCCAACGATTTTGTAACTTTTTGATACCGTCCGAAAAGTACTCGATCGGAAGGTCTCCAAAATACGCCTCAGTTTCAGCTACGAGCTCCTCATTTGAGTAAAAACGCTTACCGATGAGCCATCTCTTCAGGTTAGGGAACAACTATTAGTCGCTGGGGGCCAGGTCTGGTGAATACGGTGGCTGAAGAACCAATTCGAAGCTGATTTCATGCAATTTTGCTTGTGCAACTAAGCATGAATGAACAGGCGCATTGTCGTGATGATAAAGCGGTTTTTTCTTCTTCAAATGCGGTCGTTTTTCGGCGTTTTTGATTTTCAATCGGTCCAATAATGATGAAGAGTATGCTCTGGTTATGTTTTTACCTTCTTCAAGATAGTCCACGAATATTATGCCATGTGCATCCCAAAATACGGAGGCCATAACCTTTCCGACCCATTATTGCGTTTTTGGACGCTTCGGAGCACTTTG
>NC_046665.1:17852073-17866622 GCF_010883055.1 Belonocnema kinseyi | reverse complement strand
CAATTTCACTTTGGGATCATTCAACATCATATCATGGATTTTTTCGACATTTTCTGGTGTAGTGACCTCTTTTGGGCGCACAGATCGTTCAGCATCAACTGTCCTCGTACGGCCAAAACGAAACTCGGTAAACCACTTATGAATCGTTCCAATCGACGGTGCAGAGTCCGGGTAATACTTATCCAGCTTGGCCTTGGTCTACGGATATCGTTTTCTTGCGAAGATAGTAGTGTTTGATCAAAACTCGAAACTCAGATTTTTCCATATTAAAAAAAACTCAGAGGTTAGTCGCTTCTCAGTGCTGTAACTTGTAAATGCGTAAACATAAAGGCTGAAGTTTTGACAGGCGTCATTTGAAGGATCAAGCTCGACGAAAATGGTTCACATTAGTGAATACTAATGCACATCTCTTAGAATTTTCAGGTACTTATCAGACTGCCTAGTATTTTAAATTAAGCAATACAATTTGTCTAAGTTTGTCATTTAAATTTGTAATAATTCCCGTACAAAATTAAATTAAAAATTTCGAATTGAGACGAAGAAAACAAAAGCAAAAAAAGAATTCGCAAAGAAGAGAGTTTGCAAAAAATGCAAATAAAAATGCAAGAAAGAAGAAGAGAGTTTGCGAAGAAATGCGAATAAAAATGCAAGAAACAAGATACTATGGTTATGTTTTCATTGATCCAATTTTCCAGTATTTTTACGGGGTTTTCTTCTACCCTTGATTTATAAATAATAAAGAAAATCTATAGGGAATCTAACTCCATTACGTTGATTTTATATCGAAATTTCTGTATTGCATCGGAAGTTAATAAAACCTGGACATCTTTTTTTTTAACTAAAGAAAGTGACAAAAAAAGATATGAATAATAAAGAAAACTACATACAACTGTAAAAAACTACAGACAAGTATGAAAAAATACGGTAAGTTACGAAAAAAGCTTGATGCACTATCTAGAAATAGTTTTCAGTAGGTTAGAGTAAGAAAAAAATGTTTCTTAATGCCTTAAACAAAATTAATTAATAAATGCCATTTTTTGTGATTCGCAATTGTTAGTTGTTTGGAATTCACAGCTTTTATATAGAATATGAAAGAAATTTTTGCTTAATTGTGATAGCTAGAAATATCTGCTGTTTAGAAACCATTTTTATAAACAAATACCATTTTTCATATGCTACAAAAAAATAGGGTAAACTTTTTGGCAGTATCGACAAAAAATCTCATGCCAATGACTTCCCGTTTTTGTTTCTAAATCCAGTAAAAATGTATCGCTAGTGACCCCTAGCTGAAATTTTATTAAAGTTCATATTTGTTTATGAATATTATTCAAGTAATTACCAGTTATTAATTTGAAAAAAAATGACATCAAGGAGTCATTGGCAAGAGATTTTTGGTAGATTCTGCAAAAAATGAAGCCTGTTTATTGTGGCATACAAAAAAATTGTATTTGTTTAGAAAAATTGTTACATAATTTCTAAACAGCAGATATTTTAGAATAATCACAATTAGGCATATATTTTTCACATATTCTATATAAAAACTGGTAATTTCGAATAAATAATCATAGCGAATCACAAAAAACTGGCTTTTTTCATTAATTTGTTTAAGACACTAAGAAAAAAAACTCTTACTCTAAAATACTAAAAACTATTGCTTGATATTGCATCAAGGTTTTGTTTACATTTTATCAGTGCACCTGGGCTCATTAAGCTTATGTCTACACTTTGTTTTGTAAGATTTTTTTGATACCGCCAGATATTATTCACAGATTTACTAGTATATAGAGTTCTCGTATTTTTTTCGTAATTATATGTAGTTTTCTGTATTATTCATTTTTTTTTACCCTTTCCGTATTTTCTCTCTCGTAAGTTTTCTGGGTTTAATTTACTTCCGATGCAAAACAAAAATTTCAATATAAAAACATAATAAAGTTAGACTTTATAGATTTTCTTTATTATTTATAAATGAAGGATAGAAGAAAATCCCTTTAAAAAAATACTTGGAAAATTGGACCAATAAAAACATTACCATCGTATCTTGTTTCTTGCATTTTTATTCGTATTTCTTCGAAAACTCTCTTCTTTAAGAATCCTTTTTTTCTGTCTGTTTTCTACGTCTCAATTCGACATTTTCGATTTGATTTTATTACGGGAATTATTCTGAAATTAAAACGAAAAGCTTACAAAAATTTTACTGCAGAATTTAAAATACGTCTTGCTTCCCTAAATGTCGAAAAAAGGCTGAATAATATCATTAAAACAAAAGACAATCGATTTCGCCTTATTCTGCCGCTCTCGCACGTTCACCTTTCATTCTCTCACACAATGAGACAACCCGTACCCGAAACAAGCCAGAGCTCAAACTCGGCAGTTTGCAACGTTTGGGCGCAAAACATTTTTAATTGTTCCTTCCGAAGTTTTTTCTTTAGTGCTTAAATTTTGTAGAAAAATTCTTTGAAGTTTGATGAAAACCTTTCTTGCTAGAAGTATTTCGAAGTCAAAAAATTGACGCAAATAAAACAAAAACTATGGTGTTCGAAAGAAAGAGTGAGAAAACACTATGCAATATTGTATTAAATGATTAGAGAATTGAACGAGTGGAGAAGTTCGTTTACCTTGGAAGCTTATTTACTAGGGACGGAGAGGAGGAGTCAGATAAACGCATAAACGAAATTAAAAAGGTTATTGGTAGAGCAGGGCCCTTTATTAGAAGTAAAAATATATCAAATAAAGTTAAAATGTTAATTCAAAACTCTATATTTGTACCAACTGTACTATAAGGTAGCGAGACATGGACCTATCAAGAAAAAGATACGAGTAAAGTTAATGCAATTGACATGAGATTCTTGCGCATGATATGCGGGAATACTCTGATGGACAAAGTTAAGTAACGACATAACTCTCTAAGAATGTGGTGCAGAAGAAACGCTAGTAGACACATGGGAAAGAAACCGGTTAAGATGGTTCGAGCATGTTGAGAGAATACCAAATGAACGACTAACGAAGTAAGTGTATCAAGGTAAAGTAAATGTCAACGTGCTCAGAGGTTGACCGCGGAAAGATTTGCTAGAATGTGTCAATGAGACCCTAGTTAGAAGAGACATAAGAAGCCACAGAAATACGAGAGTGCATGAAAAAATGCATGGACATAAAAGAAGCTAGAGAAGTATGCCAGGACAGAAAAATATGGCGATAGTTAATAAAAAGGTTGTCAGTAGAGTGAATGACGCCTAAAAAAAAAAGACTCCATACTAATGGACCCAAGTGGGGAACCTTACATCACGACTTTGTGTGGATCTTCACTTGGGGCGATTGTTAGAGATATTGATCAGCAACCTGGGTCGGAGCAGTGCTGCGGAACGAACGTGTTATTTAAATAAATATCACGAAAATTCTGGATCAATCTAAAAACTTTACATCCCTTCCTCACACTACTCCCTTCCCCACCGAGTGAGCCACGCAAACCCCGAAAGGGAATTGGCTTAATGGTGTAATAAAAAAACAAAAACAAAAAAAAATTTCCTCGATACTTTTTTTTGGGGAAGCTCGAAAATCAAATCACGGTGCGCGGCGCGTATTGATGAACATTAAAATATTAATTAACAAATTGCCTTTTTTGTCCCAAGACAAGTGTTTTGAGCATCGCTTATGTATTTCACACTAGTACATCAAATTTGAGCTCATTTTGTTAATAAACAACGAAGTTTCGATGAGTTGAGCACAAAACAGTCTAAAATTAGATCCAATTCGTAAACCAGTTTTCATTTTTTATTTCGTAAATGACAAGTCGAATCAAAAAATTTCTTTAACATAATTTGCGCCTTTTTTAATATTCTATAGGCTCATAATTTTTTTCTCCTTAATTTTCCGACTTTTTCTTCAGGACAATACTTTCCGGGCATTTTGCCTCGCAAAATGAGAAACCGAAAATGTGATGCCGCGCCTTCTGCTAGTTCGTTACAAAATGCTTTTATCAGCAATACAAGTAAATTAACAAAAGCAGAAAGTGAAAATCATTGAATCAATTTAGATTATGAATTCTGAACTATTTTAGGAGTCGTAATTTAATAGTTTGTGGTGATGCAAAACTACGCTTAGTCGTTATTTCATCAAGATAATTTTCTAAACATTCAAAATGTTACGTGTTTTTTTATGTTGTTTAAGGCCATGTGACGAGAGGGTCACGTGACCAAACCTGGTCTTCGATTTTTCTTTCCCAACTTACGTCTGAACGAAATGAGGTATCACCCTGAAAGTTTGGGAAATGAAAGAGGAGGTAATAAAGTCCATGGCATGCAAGAATCTGTCTCAGGTCCTAAATAATTAGAATAGTGAAAAAAGGTTTTTTTTTAATTTCTATTTTGGAGAAATACCGACCGTGCTGTCGTCAAACCCTGCAAGCATGGACATAGGAAACACGGGACTCGGCATGCCACCCTAACTTCGGCGAGCGGGGTTGAATCCACGGGAGGGGGGAGAATTCCATGAGTGGGGAGAGCCGCCATCTTACGATGTGCCATTTGATTATACGCACGAGCATTTTTGCCGACAAACTGTGCATGGAAATATAAACATGTGGGCGCTGCCATGTTTGTCGCGGGGCATCAAAAGGTGGCGGACCTCCCCCCTCATTGCATCACCCCCGCAATGGCATGCCTAGTCCCTTGTTTCCTATGTCGATGCCTGCAAGCAATTTGCAATGTTTTCAATGGGCTAGTTATGAGGTTTATATTTCTCAAAGTGGGACAAAACAACAAAAATTGCTCACGAACATTATGCGCCAATAATGCAAAAACTAATGTTTGCACTTGAAATGCAAATAAACATATTTGGTCTGACATGAGTATCAGTCTGGTATCAGCTGTGTCAAAGCAGCACTATCGTAGCGGGTAGACAACTTCGAACTTCTAGGGGTCTGTGGGTAAAACAGATTGCATGATTACCCTCAGAGAAAGTTAAAAGTCAAACTTCTGCTGTAAAACCTAAATGTGTCCGTCAATATCATTATTTGCATAAATAAACTTTTTTCTTCTTCCAACTCTTTGTAAGGCCACAAACGATCCTTTAATATTCATTAATATTTCCCGAAAAAAATTTTCGCGTTATTTAAACTTTTATTTCTCAATATAGGTGAAAAAATATTGATCTTAGGGCTGGCTTGATCAGCTTTTACACTCATCACATGGCCTTAAAACGTATAAGATTCGCGATTCCTAAGACGTGCCCCGTTTTGATTAGATATCCAAAAAAGTATTTACAAGAAAAAAATTTTTTCTTAATTATACAAATTGGGGACCAGACCCACCATTCTTAGTGCTTCTTGTTTAGTATCCCAAACTTTCAACTCGATGTGGCGTTTCGTGTGAAAATAAGTTGGTCAATAAAAAAAGTGAAGGTAAGGTAGGAATCTGGTCAAGTGACGCACTCGTCACATGATTCGCTCCCCATCTAAGGGCATGTGGTACTTCCTCGTATGGCCAATCGAGTACAGTTCCCCCGGCTTTTTTCCCACAAAAATGAAAAAAAATTTTAACTGAATTTGGAGATGCTATAAAATATCATAACGGACGTCCCCAGACTCTTTTTTGAGGGATAACAAAAAAAAATGTATTGTGCTAAATAAAAATATTATGCATATGCATTATTTTGAGGTTGCATATGCATTATTTTGAGGTTGCATATGCATTATTTTGAGGTTATGTCGTTTTTTATCTCTGCCTTTACGATAATCTGGAAATTATTTATGTAATAAACTTTTTTGATTGGCTGCAAACAAGGTTAGTTCCTGGAGATTACTTACTATGTTTATTTGTAAGTCCAAAGTTTTCGCCAAAAATATTGTGTAGTTTGGAAGTAGCGCTCGGGTGAATTGTAACACACATAACCTCGAAATATACACGCACGTTGTCAGCAATATCGAAAAAATGTTGATAAAAAAACACAAAAAAAGTGTGCGGGGACGTCCGTTAGCATGTTCGCTATCATTTCCCAGATTTTGAAGACAAAATATTTCTTATCCTTGGAAAAAAGTCGGGGGAATCTAACACTGAAAAAATCGATACTATTTCCAAAGCGCTATGCAAATTAATCACATTTTGCTAAATTAAAACATTTTTTAATTAACCTACACAAAAAATGTGTGGGGACGTCCGTTAGCATGTTCGCTATCATTTCCCAGATTTTTAAAACAAAATATTTATTATTCTAGAAAAAAAGCAGGTGGAACCTAAAACTGGTAAAACAATTTTCGAAGTACAACATGCCCTTAAAGCCGCATGATACTAACGTCATACGATTCCTACCATACCGGTATTTTTTTCGCAAAAAATGAAATCGACATGAATTAAGATATCGAGTTTTCAATTTAAGTAATTAAATAAAGGGCACTAAATGAAATTTATCAAAAAAATAACATACTTTGATATTAGCGAATACTTTGATTTCTTAGGCATCTTCCCTACTACAATCCACCGAAATTTGAAGGAAATCTAAAAACAATTGTTTTCAGCAGTGTGCTAGCATAACATTGAATACTCCAGTTTCTACAGAATACTCAAGTCCAGTTACATCTTAAAATTATTCAAACTGAAAAGTTCATAAAGTATTAAAGCCTTGAATGATAAAATTTGGAAAATCGCCAGCTTACTTGAAAAATTAAACTTGAAGCCCTGATAATCAAATAATTTTACAATTGATCTTAGTGCTTGAGACTATACAACCTATTATTAGAATTACGATTGCACAAGCTTTAAAAGTAAAACTAAGAATTTACCAATATTTCGGTCAAATCAATGTTAGAACTTCTTTTTAGAAAAAAATAGAAAAAATACCTTGCCACCCGATGCACAGAGGGACCCATCAGGAGATACAGTTACGGTGTTCAGGTAACCAGAGTGACCATTATGATTGATCTTCAATCTACAGTTGGTCAAATTCCATACCTGTAAAAAATCGTTTAATGTTTTAGAAAAATTCTAGAGGTTATAAACTCTAATTTAGGTTTGATTAATATCAGTCCCATATCCGCAACCACTCATAGAGTTCGTGTTTGTTAAAAGAGTTTCATCATGCAAAATGTAAATTGATAACAGTAAATTACTAATCAAATTGAAATATTACGAGTCCGTTACCTTGACAACTCGATCCCAGCCAGCAGAGACGATGATGGGATTCGAATGATTTGGAGAGAAACGCACGCAACTAACCCAATCGCTGTGTCCATCATCCTGGATCGTGTACTTACACTCAGCTAAGGTGTTCCAAAGCTTGATGGTCTTGTCCCTCGATCCGGACACGATTTGGCGATTGTCAACTGAAAAGGCGACGCTTAGAACATCCTGCCAACATGTAGAGAGTTATTACAATTGTTTGAATTTTTTTTTACGATAAATATAAAATTTAATTTATTGGACGTTATTGTGAAATATCTATGCCTGATACTTACAAAATGGAGAGCAAATGCATAGCCCACCTCTTCTAAATTTGTTTTTAAAAAAATATATAAAAAAAATGCTTCAGTTTTTTTCTTATTAAGGAGCGAAATGCCTTCTGACATAACGTTGCACGTAAAAGTTAAGTTCCACTTTTTCAGAGTTAAATCTGGAATTGTTCTGAAAGATGATGGTCACACCTTAGTATGATCTTCGAATCTCCTGGTGGTACGACCGGCAGCCAAGTCCCACAATCTCAGGGTCTTGTCCCAGGAGCCGGAGAGTGCGTAATTGCCATCAGAGGAAAGGACAACATCGCTGATGAAGTGAGAATGCCCGTAAAGGCGCTTTTGAGGGATACCGTAGTTAGCTTCGTCACGAGTTAACTTCCAGACTATTAAAGTCTTGTCTAAAAAATAAAAATAAACCTCGTTTTGATGCTTAGGATAAACTCACTCGACTCGAAATCTACTGAATCTTTTTCCAATTCATTTCTTTCATAGGAATGTGCTGGATGGCCACTAAAATCTAAAAAAAAATCCTGGCATTTTCCGATTCTGAAATAGTTTGAAAATGGTAGTTTTGAACACCAAACTTCTAAAATTTTAATTTCATGTAATATCAAGTGACAGTTAAAGTGATTAAAGTATTCTAAATACATAGTGGCCATCCTGAAAGTGTGATTACAGTTTAGAAAGCAAAACAAAATTTTGTTGTAATGATTCATAATTTATTGACTGAATATTGTCGACAGTCCGGTAATTTATGTGGAACATTCAGTAAAAAAAGTATTTAAATTTTGGTAATTTTAATCGAATGTTATCTATTCCACAAAAACTTGAAAAAATACGAATACATTATTGTGTTTTCCATCAGAATATATTCAATTCAGACCATTACGAAGAATGGTATTAATATAGGAATCTTGATCCTGCCAAATATTTCGCAATCTTCACACTACGTGATACTAACAGTGATCCCAGATCTGAAACGAGATGTGGTCCAAACTATGCCAGGGCTATGTCCGTGTGATTTCTCCTCTTATGAATTTAAAAACTTGAAGGTGCACGATTGCCGGTCGTGACACTTTGGCGGTTCTATTTATATCTCTCTCCGCTTTGAAATAAAATGAAGAGATTGGGATTTGCTTGAAGTAATATCATTTTGAGCCTTAAAAATAATAGCGTAATTTATATTTTTTAACAAGAAATTTCTAAAATGTTAGTCATCGAAATTTTAAATTGATAATTTCGTATTTTAACATAATTTGATTAAAAAATTGTTAAATTAAAAAGGTGTTAAGACTTTGTATTTTATACGTATGGATTATTGAACGTTTGAATGAAATATTTCTGAATTAAAAATTTGTCAAGCTTCAGTTTTAAAATTTTAAAATTCAAAATATTTCCACCTCAAATAAATGTTTTTCAGATTTAAAAGTTTGAATTTCCTAATTTCATCCTGAATTTTGAATTGGAATAGGAAATTTTTTAAAGCAATTGTATGAATTTCTGAATTGGATCAGAGATTTTTCGAAAAAATTATAATTCAGATCTGGGACAGGGAATTCTACAGAATAATAAAAAAATTTAGTTAGGACATAAAAATTTGAAAAAAAGTATAATCAGGGTACATTATAATAGAATTAATATAATATATAATTAACTATATATGATATTATAATTATATTAATATTGTATCACCCGATATTAATATTAACATGAATATTAATTAGCTGTAAATGATTGTGCTAGAGTTTTAAGCGTTTGAAGTTGAATTTATCTATTAAACCGAAAAAATTTAAATAGCCTTTCAAAATTAGAAAATTTATTTATGAGAATCATTTGAAACAAAATAATTACAAATTATAAGTACTAACAGTTACAAAATGTTGTATTAACACTTTTTAAAATTGCTAGCAATTTTAAATCTTAAAAATCGAAGTCCCAAGTAGCCCTGTAAAAAGTATAATATGAAAAAATTCTAGGAAGCTATAGTTTGTAATTGTTTAATTCAAAATGATTCTCATAAACAAATTTAATTTTATAATTTCGAAAGTCCGGAGGCAATTTAAACTTTTTTGGTTTAATAGATAAATCAAACGCTTAAAAACTTCAGCACAATCATTTACAGCTAATTAATATTAATATTAATATAATTATAATATCGAAGAAAATAGTGATATAGAGAATTAATAAAGCGTAAGGACAAGAGGAACTGTACAATAAACACAGAAATATGTAATGATTTAATTGTTATCTGTTCAGTTCAAAATTCTAAGAGAGAAAATATGTATCTTCGTTTTATTTGAAAATTTAAGAGAGCAAAAGAATATGGTAAAAACTTGTAAAAGTATACAATGAAGACAATAAATTCTATTCTATTCTATAAATAATTATAATATCGCATACTTAATTATATTATTTATTTTCATTATGCACAATATACACAATATAAAGTACACAATATAATGAACACAATATAATATATAACAAAATATTAATCACGGTATTAATATTCTGATATGGCATATATATTTTTATTTTTAAAATGTGGGAGATATTCAGATATCATTAAAATCGCCAATTTCTTTAATTTCTTTCAAATGCGGATCAAGATATAAATAAGAGTATTATAACATAATTATAATATTATCATTAACAATATATGTATATATTTATATATATAATAGTATTAATATGTATACCATTTTTATTTTATGCTTGAAATAACGTAACCTCAAAATATGCGCATATAAAGAGGCACGCGAAGTATTCAAATCATGAGAATCGCCAGCATCGAAATCTGGAAATATTAAAATCCCAATCTCTTGATTTTATTTCAAAGCGGAGAGAGATATAAATAGAACCGCCGAAGTGTCCCGACCGGCAATCGTGCACCTTCGAGTTTTCAAATTCAGAAAAGGAGAAATGGGTTGCGCGTGCAAACCCAGTCATTTATATCGTCTCCTGCTGTATTCACACGGACATAGCCCTGTCATAGTGTTGGACCACATCTCGTTTCAGATCTGGGATCAGTGGATAGTAACCGTAAAATAATTTTACGGATTATTTTCGCCACCACGCTGTCTACACGAAATAAGATGTAGCTATGAGAATTTGTGTACTTGAATAAGATGAGCCAGCGCCACGTTGAAAATGTAACTCCAAATATAACTAGGGGGCACGTGCTAAACTTGAAAAAATGTATCAACTTATGAAAAATAGACCAAAGAAGAGAAGCTGGCGCCAAATTTTAGCCATTTTATCTCTAAATCTTTTGAGGAATTACTCATTATTTCAATTAATTAAATACATACAATGTCTTCGGTGTTTACAATAAACTTATTTGAACAATTGTTACATATAAAATATTGGTTTTCAGGATTTCTAGAAACGAACTACATTCGTGATGCAGTGACTGCCTAAAATATTCGGTTAAAATAACTGTCTTAATTCTTAGTGCTCTTGGAGGCGCGAAATTATCTGTGTTTCGTAACCTCAAAGTCATACCCCCTGTATGTTTGTATAACCCTTTTATATATATTCTGTTAGAATATTAGGGGCGCCTATTACCTGTGTGTGAATGTGGGGACAGACTCCCCTTCGGCACTACCATGTTCAATTCCACTCCGCGACAGGCATCTGTCGGCTCTCACGCTTATACTAATTAGTAATACAGAATCAAGCGTGTTACAAAGATTAAATGACCATTTTTATTACTATTAAAGAACTTGTATTCAACATAAGTGCCTTTTTTAATTCAAACACTCTGTCCATATATCAATCAGATTATGGGCCCAGCACGCTTACACTGCGCCAGTGACATTGCGTGAATAGTGCAATCTCAAGTCAAAAATAAAATATACACGCGGCTGAATTTAAACCATATAGTTTTGAAGTTTCTTGTGCACCTGAGAAAGAAGACATCTCGTCAACGTGCCACGAAAAAATGGACAAGAAAGACGGAAATAATATGCAGAACCTGGGTGACCTGAGTACACGTTTTGAAACCAACACTACAGGTATGCATTTGTAGGGTGAGTCAAACAATGAAATCTAGCACGAATAATTTTAATAAGTTCGAAATACTAATTATGTGTAAATGGTAGTTAAAACTAGTGTTCAAGTGGTTATACATAACAATCGAAAGCAATTCAGGGACAATCGAGTTTTTTAGTTAACAAACACCGTCGGAACTGAAATTTTATGTCAAGTCGCAAATTCCAAATCACATAATTGGGCATGGTGGTGGCACGAGCCCGGCGTGAGGGAGGTAAAAGCAGAGTTGCTCGTGTTTCTCAATATATTTTATCTCGCAGGCTCTGAAAATAAATAAAGAAGAAAAAAAAGGGAAATTAAGAAAGAGATAGGTTTAATCACGAATATGTAAAAGAAAGAGGCGGAGATATAAAAGCCTCTAAGTTTATAACTTAAAACGAAATATTAAAGTAAGCTTACTGGCGATGTGTAAATTTTACGAAAAGTAAATATGTATATCAAAGCTCTTACTAATTATTTTGCTTTCTTTCTTTCTAGAAAGTAACGAAGACGAGTGTTTGTCAATTTCATGCAGACGTTTACTTCAATTTCTGTTTGGATAAAAAATAAAATAAAATATAAAATAACAAACAGAAGATTACGCTAAAGAATGAAGGACAAAGTGTTCTTTTCTGCACTGAGCACGGTATTTTGGAGGTGTGTATGTGACAAAGTATACTGAATCAATTTTAATTTGAAGATGGCGATTTTTCACAGAATAATTATATTTTTTAGTGATATTAAATTACAATGCAATTATACTAAATTATTTTGTTGGTTCACTCGTGTAACGATCGCTGCCGTGCGTTTATCATTGCAGGAGGGACTAGCATAAATGCGAAAGCAGTTCTGAGTTCGAATGTAAAACTCATGGAGTAATAATAAGGAGACCGATCTTGGTACATGCACATTTTCTGCCAAACTTGGGCGTTTCAAGCCACGAGAAGTGTGCGAGTGAGTGCCAGTGCATTGAAATCACGACAGCGGCGACAGCAATTGAAGTTATATCTATTTTTTGCAAAGTCAAGTAAACTTAACCGTTGAAAGTCTATACTGTCGCATTATTTAATCTGCACATTTTATATCGTTTAATGACTACAATTAAAATTGTGTTACTTACCTATAGTTCGCAGGCCACAATTTGTTATCTTATTTCTGTACAAAAGGATAGAAATAAACAAGACAGTATATTGGCAAACTCGATTGACAATATTTACGGGAAATAACCTAAGTTTTCAGTTGTCATTAAATACGGAACTCACTCGCGCACTTCTCGCGAGAGAAAATGAGATAGAAGCTCACAGTACTCATGTCCGCTCAGATTTGAGTGTTCGCTTGAAACGTCAAAGTTTGGTAGTAAATGTGCAGTTAAAGCAGTCAAAACTCGAGGCGCTTTGTACAGCATGATCAGTCTTATTATTGTTACTCCGTGGTGGAAGTATTTACCTGCTTCAGTGATCCCGACGGATCCAATAGCCCCCAACTACAGAGAAACTCAAAGTCAAAAGTGTAGAAAGGGTCAATTTATATAAACATACTTTAAACGAAGAACTTGGTAAATTTAAAAGAACTTTATATCAATGCCATGTCAGTTACGCCCCTGTCAATGATATAGGAACGAATGCCTTAACAAACAAAAGGATAACGAAGAACGAACACGTAAAATTGGTGTCACATGCTGCAATATTTGTATCCAAGTGAAAAAAAAACCTGTAATCATAACCAAAGGACTGTTCACTTTCCAGATAAGACTCGAGTGATCGGATACTCTATGCGACTCGGCATAGCAGACAGGTGAGCCATATGCGTGACTGCTACGTGTCGATGACTCAGGTTCAGAAACACGCTTCCACTCCCATTAACTCGAGTAGATCGCTCGAGCCTCGAGAGGAAGGGCTGGCTTCCATAACCACCTTAGCGCACGAACACGCTGAGAATTATTGTACTCGGAGCACATTTTTAAAATTGTTTGAATTTGCGTGTTAATACTTGTAGAGAATTTTATTGCGCATCTTTTTTGTATGGCCATCAAATTCAAAGGTTGTCTCGTTTCTTAGTAATTTCAGGGAAACATTTTTCTCAATCTCGCGTTATGATAATAATAGGATTTGGTATTCATATTATTTTTTATGGATAATGCAAAATATCCTAGAAGTCTTCTTTTAGATTTTGTACGTATCTCGCGTCTTTTAAATTATAATTTTGGAATTTTCGATTTTCTGCATTATTACTTACAATATATAAAAACAAAATTACGAGTCCTATTGGAAAGTGGTTAAAAGACATTTTGTAGGATTTTTCAAAACCTATCATTTCTCTTTGAGACTTTTTGTCGTATTTTGCATCATTTGGATCAGAATTTGAATGTTGTGGTGTCAAATTTCGGGCAATTCTAATCTTTCTCCATCATAAATGATAAGAATGTAATAAATTAATAAAAATTTGTATCTCTTTTTTGGGCGAATAACTTTTTAGTTTTTTCTGTAAATTTGTTTCCTCGAGTAGACAATTTTTGTTAAATCATTTTTTTTTCGTAACTTGTATCGCTCTTCCGTTTTTTTTGTGCAACAAAAATGAAAATTTTCCATTTTCAAGAAAATCCAAAAACTTTTTATGATAACCTTTTAGGGCTTTTAAAAAGCAATGTTTTTCTTCACTTGACTTTTTTTCATAACGTACGTTGTTTGGCTTAAAATTTTGATTTTCGATTTATTTACAAAATTTTGAAAATGCTAAAACTGAGAATTTTATTTTTGTAAAAAAAAGTCATCAGGATAAATAGTTTGGCTTTCTAAATACTATTAATAGCCGTAAATAAAAATGTTACGTATAATAAAATGGTCCCAACATTTTTTCAAATGCTCTAACTTTTTGAATTTTTATCCTAAATGGCTGTTTAACGAACTCGTCCTTTCATTTCCGACTTTCGGACCTTTCTATTCTTATACTTTCTCAATCATAAATGATGAGAATGAGAAAAATTGTGGGTCCGGATGCAATAAGGGCACATAAAATTTTTTCGTGCAAAAACGAAGTCCCCTGGAGGCTTTAGAAAAAATTTTCGAATTTTAATTTTCAA
>NC_046665.1:17840189-17851973 GCF_010883055.1 Belonocnema kinseyi | reverse complement strand
AAAATTAAAATTCGAAAATTTTTTCTAAAGCCTCCAGGGGACTTCGTTTTCGCACGAAAAAATTTTATGTGCCCTTATTGCATCCGGACCCACAATTAGAGGTCCTTTCATTTTTTTATTAATTTCAGTTTTTAAATCATTTGAATTCTTTAAAGTGAAACGCAGTTACTTTTCACTGTAATATTGATATTTTATCCAATATAAATAAAATTGAAAATTAAGTTTCGTAAGTATACTCTCAATATACTTGTTCTCTGTCATTCTTTTAATTGTTCTAATTTCGCTTTCTAAGTCTTGTCGATTTTCCGTTGTGTATTTTTATGCCAAAAAATTTTTAAACCATACGCTATAAGGATAATTTCATTAAATACAAAAATTGAAACTTTAACGGGCCGCCAGTAAACTGCATTTCCAATTGCATTGGGGGGGGGGGGGGGGGGGGGGGGGGGGGGGGGGTTGCTAAAAATTATGGTTCGAACAAGGGTTGGAGGTCAGTGGAAGAAAAGTTACGAACTAATATAACATTTAGTATGTTCACTTATTATTAACTTTTAAAGAATTGTTCTTTCCCTGTGTTTAAGAAACCCCATTTTCTCGTTTTTTCGCTTAAATGCTTTTTGGTAAAGTCTACTATTAGAGGAGAGTACCCAAATATGAGATACCAACGCTGTTTGGCCTGATTGGCGGAATTCTAGGGACTGGATTTACAAGTAGTATAGGTCATTTTAAGGGAAACTTAGTTTTCCATAAGGAGCTTTAATAAAAAATTTTATTAACATTTGTTTTATGCTGAAAATACAAAAAATGTAAAAAAGTGCTTTTTCTAAACTCGTCAAACTATTCTCATAATATGAGATACCCCAGGAAATAGCTAATAAAATGCAAAATAAAGTATTATTTTTAATGAAAAACTTTATTCTATGTTTCCGAAGTATCAATTTACGGCTATTTAGATATATTTAGTTTTTGCAGTAGTCACAAAACACTTTCGTAACCAGTTTCCCCCGCGCAGCCAGTGTTATAAAAACCAAAGGTATCTCATATTATGAAAACCACACCGTGCAAGTACGTACTTACTATGCCTGACTTGTACAATGAAAAACTTCAACACTATCGATATTTTCCGACTTAGTTATTCAATCCCCATCATTCCAGGAAAACTTTACTGCTAAATACAAATTTAATGAATAATAAATAGGGTTTAAAGAATTCCCTTCCAAGAACTCGACCACCATCGATTTCACAAAAAGTTCACCTATAATCTTTAGAAACCCAATGAAAAATAAACTATACCACGAAATTACTCTTTCTTCAAGGGCTACAAATTAGTAATAGAACCAACAGAGTGGGGGTCTCTCAGTTTAGCTGATACCCCGCTATCTCATATTACGAGAATATCTCATATACGAGTACTCTCCTCTATATTTGTGGTTCGGAATTCACCTCGTTTGGTTGAACTCTTTTGTTAAAAATGTAACTATTTTGTTGAAAATTCGTTTTTTTCTTTAAATTAAGATTGATTTTTTTTAGCTAACAAGTTAAATATTTCATTTTTTATTAAAATTGGTATTTTTATTAAAAATTGATAATTCCTGCTTGAAAATTGCTCCTTTCTAGTTAAAATTCATCTATTTTGCTAAAAAGTTGTCTTTCTACTTTTTTGTAGATAAATCGTCCTCCCAGCTTTAAAATTCAGAATTTTGTTAAAAGCTCGTCTTATTTTGGTAGATAATGAATATAATGCTGGAAAATTCATTTCTTTGGGTAAAAATTTAACTATTTTTTTCGTGATTTATCTTCTCTTAGTTGAAAATTCAACGACTTGATTAAAAGTTGAACTTTTTCATTAAAAATTCATATTTTTAAGACTCACCTTGATCTTTGGGGTTGAATCTTTTGCTGAAAATGTAATTCCTCGATTTAGTTAAAAATTAATTTTTTTTAACATGTACCAATTTTCTTGGCATTTTGTGTTTTTCGTTTTGTTAAAAATTAAATTTCTATCTGACAATTGCACTTTGCCATTTTTGTTAGAAATTTATCCTTCATAAGTTTAAAATCCAATTATTTGGTAGAAAATTTATTTATTTTGTTGAAAATTCATCTTTTTGGTCGAAAATTAATTTTCTTGATTTTTTTACATCGTCTTTTTTTATTAAAAATGCAATTGTTAAGGTCTAAAATAGTCTATTTTGATTAAGGATTTAACAATGTGGAAGAAAATTAAAGTAGGATTCGTTTGTAAATGAACGTTCCCGTTAAAAATCCATATTTTTGGTTTTAATTGAACTATTTCATTAAAAATTAAACTATATTAATGTATTTTGTTGAAAATCCGTGTTTGTTAAATCTAGTTTTTTTCAAATCATATATTTCTTCAAGATTTACCTCTTTGGCTTAAAATTTAACTTTTTTTAGTGACAACTTGGTTTTTTTATGTTCAAAATTACTTTTTTCTCTGAAAATTGCAAACTTGTCTATTCTTGATTACAAATAGTTAATTTACACGTTAAAAAATCAACTATTTGGTAGAAAATCCATGAAATTTGTTAAAAATTCGTCTTTTTGGTAAGAGAATTAATTTTCTTTGTTGCAAATTCATTATATATTTCGTAAATCTTCGGAATTTAAACTGTTTCATATTGCATTCAAACCAATTGAAAGTGAGTTTTAAATAATAACTGATACGAGCGGTTTTATTAGCTGTAAGGCATAGCGTAAGTTACAAGTTTGAGATAATAAAAGACCCTGTGATCCTCGTCGTGAACTTCTTATCTAAAAACCAGTTGATGTGTACAATGTGACAATTATTTCCAAAATATTTATTCTTTGTTATTGCAAACTTAAAAAAATCACTCTGAGAAATAAATAAATTCGAAAATTTTTTGAATACTTGGTGGGAAATTTCTTACAAGTACGAAAAAGTATAACTATTTTTACAGGAAAATACCAATGAATATAATAATTGTTTAAATACTAAGAAATTCAGATGGCCGTTTTAATCAAGGAAACAAATTTCCGGTAATTTCCCCGTTCGCAAAAAATGATTGAATTATTTTAATTCTTGGGAATTCTTTCCTTTTCCATTTTTTGTAATAGCCTTAGTTGCTGAGATGCACCCCTATGAGCCTTATATTTCTATTGAATTTTGTTGGATTCTTCGATTATTTGAATTATTTTTATAAACTATTTGGATATCTTTGAAGTTGTGAATTATGATGAGCATAAGAATTGCAAGTGGTTAACTGCCCTCAAACTTTAAAAATTAGATTTCAATTAAATTATAATTTATCATTCTTCTAAATTTTCGATTCAAAATATAATTTCTATTCAATACAGTTCAAGATTTTTTATTTTGTGAAAAATCTGTATTTTGACCTTCTATTTTATAGATTTGTCTGTACGACTTTCTTGACTTTTAGAAATAAAAACACTTTGTTTTCATTAAAAGTATGATATTTAATCGAAAATTAAAGTTTCAGTTCTTACTTATTTTGAAACAATAAAACTGAAATAAGATTTATTCTATAGTAGAAAAATCTAAAGGAAAAAAAGAAAAAAAAACAAACGTCGCGTCTTCCAAATAAAATTTGGAATGCTTGAAAAAAACTTGATCAAAAAGATCTCTTTTAGATGGCAGTATTTATATGCGTCTTCATATTCTGAATTGTCTACTTAATAAAGTATAGTCAAAGATAAAGTTTCTCAAAGCTCTGTAGGCTCTGAGGTACACATTCTCATCGTGACACTCGCGCTACGCGCTCGATTTCCGAAAGACATTCGTAAACAGGTTTTGTTGGATTTTTTCTCGTAACTTTCGTCGTTTACCACACATTTTTTTTAATTTAATTTTTTTTTCAACGTTATTTTTCACGAATAAAACAAAAAGTAGGCGTCCTATCAAGAGGTGATTCTTAACTAAACTATAGATCTTTTTTGGGATAACCATTTTTGTTAATTCATATTTTTTCGTATCCTACATAGTTTGCCCACAAAATGGAATTTTTTATTTTCCATTATTTTTTGTGCAATCAAAATTTGAATTTTCGATTTTTAAAGAAAATCCAAAAATTTGTTATGATAATCTTTTAGAGCTTTCAAACATAAATGTTTTTCTTCTCTTGACTTTTTTTCATATCGTGCGTTTTTCGGCTTCAAATTTGGATTTTTGGTTGATTAAAAAATTTTTGAAAACGCTATAACTCTGAGAATTATCTTTTTATCGAAAAAAGTCATGAGGACAAATTGTCTGTCCATTTTAATACTATGAATATTCGTACATAGAATTTTCAAATTGAGAAAAAAGTGGTCTCAAAAAATCTCAAAATGCGCTCACTTTTTGAATTTTTATCAAAAATGGCTGGTTCACGAACTCGTCCTTTCTTTTAAGACCTAAAAAAAGTGCACGAAAGATGAATTTGATTCGTTCATTTTTTCGAGAGTTATTGTGTTTACGGACGGACAGACAGACGTCATCGTGAAAACCTGATTTTCGGATTCAGGGGGTCTCTCGAAACGTGGAGATCCGTTGAAAAAGTGTGATGTCAAATTTCCGACAATTCTAATACTTTCTCAATCATAAATGATGAGAATGTAAAAATCTGGAGGCCAATGCAGTGACATATTAATGACAGAATATTAGAAAAATTTTAACAACCACTGTTATGTATACTGAAATTTCATTACCAATAACTGGACTTTTTTCGGTACACTGTCAATCTTAATTTCACTCCATGAAACGATTTTATGAAAAGAGAAATATTAAAATTAATATAAAAAAGAATGATCCCAGTAATGAATAAGGTAAAAAATGTATCCTTGGTGACAAGAAAAATATATGAATTTTAAGAAGTACAAAGTTAGAACTTAAAAGTAATTCTTGCTTTTATTATTATTTATTTGGAAAAGATGCAGGCAGAATAACTTGTGATTCAAGAAAAAATGCGTTATAAAATAATAAAAACATTAAATTGTATAATTGACTAAATTAAATGTAAAATTTTATTGAAACTTTTCAGATCTATGCAAGTCACAGTCGATTACTGGTTTTTGTAATTAATCAAATTACGAGAAAAAAGATTATACGTTTCAAATAATAATTTAAAAAATAACGGAATATTACTTTATGTTTAATTCTCGCTTGGTTGATTGTATTTATTTGTACGTATATTATGTTTCATGCAAGCGCAACATTTCACATTCGACGACAAATACACGAATCTCTATTGCAAACCTTAAAATTACATTCAGGATCTAATTCGTCTACAATCTGCATTAAATAATGCGCTTACTGGGTTGAGCGTCTAAAATAATTTACGCGCGGCATTGTTGTAACGATCTTTAGCGATAGATTAAAGGAAATGAATAATAATTAATATTCATTTTAGACGCCAAAATTTCAGAACTTAGAGGAAAGTACTCGAATATGGGATATTCTCGTAATATGAGAAAGCGGGGTATCAGCCAAACTAAGAGACCCACTCTGTTGTTTCTATCACTAACTTGTAGCCCTTGAAGAAAGAGTAATTTCGTGGTATAGTCTATTTTTCATTGGGCTTCTAAAGAGTATAGGCGAACTTTTTGTGAAATCGATGGTAGTAGAGTTCTTGGAAGGGAAATATCGATAGTGTTGAAGTTTTTCATTGTACAAGTCAGGCATAGTAAGTACATAGTTGAACGGTGTGGTTTTCAGAATATGAGATACCTGTGGTTTTTATAACACTGCGGCTGCGCGGGGGAAACTGGTTACGAAACTGTATTGTGACTACTGCAAAAACTAAATATATCTAAATAGCAGTAAATTTATGCTTCGGAAAGATAGAATAAAGTTTTTCATTAAAAATAATACTTTATTTTGCATTTTATTAGCTATTTCCTGAGGTACCTCATATTATGAGAATAGTTTGACGAGTTTTGAAAAAGCACTTTTTTACATTTTTTCTATTTTCAGCATAAAAAAATTTTTTAATAAAGTTTTTGATTTGAGCTTCTCATGACAAACTAAATTTCCTTTAAAACGACCTACATTACTTCAAATTCAGTACATAGAATTCCGACAATCACGCTAAACAGAGTTGGTATCTCATATTTGGGTACTCTCCTCTATATGGGTGTAAACATGTATTAAGATATATTCGGCGGAATACATCGTGGCCAAATAGTGCACCTATAACTGGGCCACCGGCCTTCCGCCACGCGCAGCAGCCCTGGCTCGAGAGCCGCCAAACGCTGCTTTTCGGAGCCGAAAAAAACATGCGCGACATAATTCTTTGGAGTACAGAGTTATTGTAGATTGTAGATCTTAATTGGAACTTTCGATATCTGCAAGCAGAATAGAAAAATATCAATCCTATCGGGAGTAATTGAAGCTCGAAAATGGCGAAAATCGCTATTTTCGAAAGTTTAACTTTTTTTCTTAAAAAACTATGGGTCCTACGAAAAAATCAGTAGAATACTTTTCCTCTTTAAATCATTAAAAAAAATACGATGAAATTTTTTTCAGACTTTAAAAATTGCTTTTTTATCGTTTAAACAATTATTTGTTTATAACTTTTTTCGACCACTCGGACGGACAGCTCCCCTCGATATTCGTGTTCAGTGGGTCAAAATACATTAAAAAAAATTGTCACAGTTCATCTAAATTAAAAAGGTAGCGGTAAACCCCTTGACGCCTAGACTAAGCCCCGAGTCAGCTATGCTAGAGATACGGCTGGCAAAGGCAAGCGCGAGAATCGAGAAACAGAAAATCAGCGGCACATTCGACTTGGCTTTCAATATGCGCCTTGGCCCCACCCCTCCCGTAGACGCAAGCAAAGGACGCTTTGCCATTGAAACGTCGAAAAGTTGAAGAATATATATATACAGGGTTGGCCATATTCGACGAAAAGATTTGGCAACATTGTAACTTTTGACAGAGATGACAGATCGAGTAATGACGTAGCGCGTTTGAAGCATCAGTCTAAGGAGATTTTTGCCATGGAGCAGTACACTCCACGCGACGCTCTCAGATTGTTGAAATTTACATTCAACAAAGCAAGTCAATTATGAAAACTCAACGTGCATGAAGAAAAATAAATAAAGTGAAAACTGCGCCTTCTGCAACTACATTGTATCGTTTGTATGAAAGATTTGCATCAGGTGAGGCACTTACTAATCCCAAGTGTCCAAATAAAAAGCGACCAAGGCGATCGGATGAAAATATCGCACTCGTACGGGCCAGTGTTCTGAACACTCCATGTACGTTGAGTTTTCACAATTGACTTGTTTTGTTGAATGTAAATTTCAACAATCTGAGAGTGTCAGCAGAGAGGTGACGCATCCAGACGATGACTGCTCTCCCTCTTTCTCACTCTCTCCCACCACTAGTACTTCACGCTCGCGACGATCTCCGCGGCGCCGCTGCCGTATTCCAGTTCAGACCGCGCTAGCGCTTACACGTATTTCTTACTGTAGATAAATAAAGACTATCACTCGACGGAGTATTACGATTAACAAACCGAGTATTTATTTAAGCCAACCTCATAACAAGGGAGATCGGCATCAGAGAGGCGCTGCCCCTTGCCAACAGCACAATCCGTGCTGCAAGGGCGAATAATTCGAAAGAGCAGCCTGGTCATGGGATTGAAAATCAGGTAAACTCATCTGATCCGTAATTCTCGTAATTCTCGTAATTCTCGATAAATTAAATAAAACGAATAGATTGAACAGTACAAATGACATTAATAGAGTGAGCGTAGAGGTGACGAATTCGGACGGAGGCACGACTAGAAAATACTTTTTGACAAAAGATACGCGATACGATGTATTTGAAAGAATGTTGCACACTGAATTAAGAACGCGGAAACTTTTGTACATCATTGACAGCGACGAAACAAAACGTAATAAAACAAATCCCGGAAAAGTACAAGACGATGAGAATAGGGTACTTGACACAATTTTGAATCGTTTAGGAAAAGAATACATTCATCTCGCGACGAAACTTGACGACCCACGCGAATTAATTCAAGAACTGAAACAAATTAAAATATCGGAAACGGGAATGACTGAGCATGACACGTACAGAAGACTAATTAACATAAAATTCAATCCGGCCAAAGAAAATATAGTCCAATTTTGTTCGAGATTTGAAGATTATGTAAAACAGTACGAAAATCAATCTGACGGAAAAGAATATTCGTATAACGATAAAAAGAACTTGCTATATCAATCAGTAAAGAAAACGATACCCTCCATAGCAACAGCTGACAGCATAAATGAGATGGCAAGAGGAAAGAAACTAAACTACACCGAACTAAAGCGATTAATATTACAGGTTGGCTCATCGTATGCTCAGCAGCAGCCCAAAGCGATCTTTGCGTCAGACTCGAAGACTCGGGTGAAACGAGTGGTCTGTCGTGAATGCGGAGACGACAAACACAGTACCGAAAAATGCCCTAACGAGGGCAAAGTACTGTGTTAAAACTGCAACAAATTGGGATATCACAAGGCTGAGGAATGCCGTCGAAATCCCAACCTGAAAAGAAACGCAGAGGGAAACGACACGACACGATACTCGAAGAGGCCGAGAATTGAAGTAGCATCGCAGGACTCCAGACAGCGGAGCAACGAAAAGCGGGAGTACGACCGCACGAGAGACCGATCGAGGTACCAAGGCGAGCGCAAACGAGGTAAATTCAATAAATATAAAGTCAAAGGTAGGAAAGTAAAATGCAATTTAGCGAATGATAAAATGACACGCAAAGTGATCAATCTGAATCAAGCAAAAACGAAAGCGAAAACGAGAGCGAGAACGAGAGCGGTGTAGAAGTAGATAGGTACATTGCAGACACGGGTGCATCTGATCACATGAATAAGAATTGACTAAGTTTTGTAACTCTCGATAAAGATAAACATGGAAGCTAGATTAAGATATGATGGCAAAGGAACAATTAAAGGTTTAAATTCGGAAGGGAAAACTATTTATCTAAATAATGTTATACACGCGAAAAATTTAAGCTCGAACTTAATGTCTCTGAGAAAATTTGTAGATCGAGGCTTGAGTGTACATTTAGACGGTAAAGTTATTGACGTTTACGATGCAAAAACAGAACAAACATTTATATCTGGGAAATACAAACGACCCTTTTGGATTATTGAGGTTGGAAAAATCGGAACGCAATGTAAAACTCGGGATGAGGTCGAGAGCAAACAAAACGACAAAAAGATTCATGCGAACGCAGTGACGCGAAGCAACTTTGAAACGAACAAAAATATAGAGAAAAAGAAACCGAATGAGATTACAACAACGAGTAAAATAGACAAAAACAAAGATTGGTTGAATACGACGCGCGATAGAAAGATAGAGAATCTAAACGAAAGTAACAAAGTTGAAAATGTATATTCGGATATTGATGAGTTTGCCAAGTTAGATAAAATAAGTACCGCTAAAATATGGCATGTAAGAATGGGACATGTGTCAGCAGAGTATATTCGCAAATTGAAGTTACAATATCCTGATATTAAAAACTTGAAAGAGAACGAAATTGACGATAGCATCAAACAATGTGAAACATGTATAAATTCTAAATTAAAGAAACTGCCATTCAGTAAAACGAGAAAACGAACCTCTGCTGCGCATACACACGGATTTAATGGGACCCATAACTCCCGCTGCTCATCCAAAAGGATATCGGTACATAGCTTCATTTATAGATAGTTATTCTAGATACGCGGGTACATATCCAATTAAACACAAAAACGAAGTACCGGAATGCTTGAGCAACTTTATCATTTCAGCGAGAAATCTTCGAAGAGAAGATTCAAAATTTTGCTATTTAGAGTGCGATCAAGGTACGGAATATACTGGGAAACGAACTAAAGAAGTATTAAAGGAATTCGGGGCTGAGTTATTGACTGTTTGTCCGGGAACTCCACAGCACAATGGCGTAGCAGAAAAATTTAATCAAACAATACAACGAAAAATATGTGCAGCAATGTTAGAGTCAGGGTTGCCACCAACGATGTGGGACTTAGCTTTAGGCGCCATGACATACGTGTACAATTCATCGAATGTTAGATTTTCAAGCTCCTATAAAACTATTTGCTCCGGACTGTAATATAGATATTAATCAAATAAAGAGATTCGGGTGCTTAGCATATATAACGAAAGCTCCGGATACAAAATTTGGTAATCGAACAATAAAAACGATACTTGTGGTTACATGCGCACGGGATATATATATTGTACGATCCGAAAGACCGAAAATTGTACGAAAGTAGAAATATTAGATTTGCCGAGAGACTAACGTACGGGAAAGTGTATAAGAAATCGACTGAAATATACGAGACATTGAACTTTGAAGGGAAAGATGGCTCAGAAACGGAGGGAGAAGAATGCGATAGAGAGAATAATAAGGTGAGATTAGAAACGGAGGGAGCTGAGGCAACGGAAAACCGAAAGAGGAAAAGGGCTAGACCCAAAAAGAGTAACACGGCATTGTTGAGTATAGATGCGAACGAACGTGTACAAGAAAATGACGAAACATATTACGCGCTGCTAGCAAAAATCAATAAAGATCCGACCACATACAAGCAAGCAATGAGCTCAGCGGACAGACTCGAATGGAGTCGTGCGATAGATGAAGAGTTAGACTCGTTGAACGAAAATACGGTATATAAAATAGTAAAAAGCCCTAGAGTAGATAGCAAGGGACAAAAGCCGAATATACTAGACTCGAGATGGATATTCAAAACCAAAGCAGACGATAAACGAAAAGCGCGAATTGTCATACGCGGTTTCAAAGATAAAAATTTCTACAATTTAAGCGAAACATATGCACCGGTATCACGTTTACCATTAATTATAGCAGTGTTAGCTTTTGCCAACAAAAACAATTACCGAATGTATCAGACGTTAAAACTGCGTTTTTAAACAGCAAAATTCACGACGAAATATACATGGAAATTCAGGACGGAATGCCATATACCAATGAAGAAAACCGAAATTTGGTTTTGAAACCAGAAAAATCACTATACGGATTAAAAACAAGCCCGAGACGATGGTATGAAACATTCACCGCGGTATTAACTACGTTCGGTTTTCAAGTTGAAGATGCAGACCCGTGCATGTTTGTGTATAAAAAGGGAAAAGTAATGATAATTGTAGTTTTGTACGTTGACGACGTGTTGATGGTCGGAAATGACGAGAATAAAATGAGCGAAATAAAGCAAGATGCAAAATAAATTTGATATGAAAGACATGGGGGAACCTAAGGAGTATTTAGGTATAACAATTGAAACGAATGAAAAGGAACGAACATTAAAGTTACATCAAACGAAGTTTATAGAAAAAATGTTGGGAAAATTCGGTTATAGCGAAGCATACCCAAAACGAACGCCGATGGTATCAAACCAGGTACTGAACAGAGAATGGCGCGAACGAGAAACGGAACCGCGAAATGAAAACGCGATTAATCCAACAAAATATAGAGAAATTATCGGCTCGTTGTTGTATCTCGCGAACGCGACAAGACCTGATCTATCATATGCAGTAAACGTGTTAAGCCGTGATCAACTAAATCCAACGGAAGTCGAATGGAAACTTGTAGAGAGAATTTTTAGCTATTTGATTGAAACGAAAGATAATAAATTAACATACCGAGGTAAATTGAACGGGTTGCAAGTATACTCAGACGCAAGCTTAGCCGACTGTAAAGGATCAAAAACAACATGCGGTTACGTAATTAAAATGTACGGAGATGCAATCTCATGGCGGACGCGCAAACAAACGTATGTCTCTCTGTCAAC
>NC_046665.1:17836556-17840089 GCF_010883055.1 Belonocnema kinseyi | reverse complement strand
AAAATTAACGAACGAGATAATGAATATAACGAACGAAAACGAACGAATAACTAACGAATCCTAACGAATGTTAACGAATAATTGAACGACTTCAACGATAAAAGAACAATTGAACGATTTCACAGACACGAGAGACAGACCACATTTCACAGAGAGACACAGCTGGGGAAAACAGCTGCCGCTGCACGGACAAATGTACGACAATCCGTACCTACTTCAAGACACCAGGTACGACGGCGTCTTCAGACCGTGGAGGCGACTCAGGTGACTGAGGAGGTCGTCATTGAGGAGGTCGTCACGACTCAGCAGAACATCGCTCAAGGTCACGAAGGACCAAGTAATGCGGAAGAAGAGAGATGGGGATAAACTTAGATGACAGGATGCGCCAGGAGGGAACGTCAGCAGAGAGGTGACGCATCCAGACGATGACTGCTCTCCCTCTTTCTCACTCTCTCCCATCACTAGTACTTCACGCTCGCGACGATCTCTGCGGCGCCGCTGCCGCATTCCAGTTCGGACCGCGCTAGCGCTTACACGTATTTCTTACTGTAGATAAATAAAGAATCACTCGACGGAGTATTACGATTAACAAACCGAGTATTTATTTAAGCCAACCTCATAACTAACAGAGAGCATTCGCGTGGAGTGTACTGCTCCATGGCAAAAAGCTCCTTAGACTGATGCTTCAAACGCGCTACGTCATTACTCAATCTGTCATCTCTGTCAAAAGTTGAAGTGTTGCCAAATCTTTTCGTCGAATATGGCCAACCCTATATATATAATTAAAAATTTGTCATAAGGACAACCGCAGGATTTCGCCGGGAACGGGTGCTAATCTGAAAAATTGCACCCGCTTCCAGCGAAATCGCGGTAAAATTTCAGCCACAACAACGTCTCACAACCGTGAGATAGGTGGTTACAGTTTGTAAAGGAATCAATACGACGATCCAGCAAAAGCCTCGTGCACCCTAAGAACAAGGAGCGACCCAAGGACAACCGCCTTCTGCATTTTTCCCGCAAGTGTTCTAGCATATTGTTGACACGCAGGGATGCTTTTCAGGCTATTATCAAGTGAGAGCTTGGCACCTCCAAGAGCGCCGATGATAAGGACGATCGGTTTGACAGAATATTCCGGGTACAATCGTTGCAATTCCCTTATAAGGTCTTGATATCTCTCTTTCTTTTCATTCTCCCTGGCTATGATGTTTTTGTCAGCTGGTGCCGAAAATTCAATAACGAACATGGTTCGCTTCTGGAAGTCAAGAAGAACCATGTCAGGCCTCGAGTGAACAAAAGAAACAATTGTCGAGAATATAAAGTTCCAGTATATACGGTACTTCCCATTGTCGACAATTGACTCAATTTCCCTAGGAGCATTTAGAGGAGCGATGTTAAGGTGAAAGCCGTAGGAGTGACAGACATTCAAGACTCAATATTCCGCGACCCCCTTGACGGCATGAAATGTACAGTCGCGGAACGGAAGACTTAAGATGCATGCTTTTGTTCATGTGCATAACCTTTCTTGTCCCGACATCAAGAGATCTGAGCTCGTTCTTCGTCCATGGAACTACTCCAAATGAATAGAGTAGTACCGGGACGGCAAGCATGTTCGTTGCAGATACTTTGTTCCTCGCCGAGAGTTCGGAAGACCAAATCTGTCTGATGAGACGTTTGTATCTGCTTCGGAGAGTATCCTTTATAGATGTCACATCCTGAATGCGGCTCTGTGGCACGCCCAGGTATGTATAAGTCTCTCCAGGGCAAAGGTGTCGTATGGCGCTTCTATCAACGAGCTCAGGATCTTCAGGGATGTCATAAAGTTTTCCTCGCTTCAAATAAACCTTGGCGCATTTGTCTTAACCCAAATTCCATTCCAATTTCCATAGTATATCGTTCGACAATCCCCAGATCTAGATGCAGTTGCTCTCTGTTTTTAGAATAGATCTTAAGATCGTCCATGTGCTAGAGATAGTGTCAATAATGTAAGGCAAAAGAGGAGTGAGCTCATGGTGTCGCCCTGAAAGACACCTCTCTGAAACGTGACCTTGTTAGTTGTCACACGATTTTTGCCAGATGAGATAGTAAATCTGGTTTTCCAAAGCGGCATCAATCTCTCTATGCACCCAACTATTTGCGGATGAACCTTTAAGATTTCCAAAAGACAGATGATAAGTCTATGGGATGTCGAATCGAAAGCTTTCCGATAATCAATCCAGGCCATCGATAGGTCACGCTGGTAGAATGCTGCATCTTTGCAGATACATCTATCGATGAGCAGGTTCTCCAGACATCCGGCTACGCCTTTCTTTGAGCCTCGTCGTTCATACATTTCTTGCTACACAGGTTCAATTGCCCGAACAATCCTATCATTTAGTATAGCTGTGACTTCAAATATGAGGTGAAAATACGGGCCAAATGCTGATGGGTTGAAGAAAACTTCTTCCACCAGAAGGTTTTGATACAATCTGGTCCCGGTGCGGAATAGTTCTTCATCCCTCTTAATGCTTTTTTCACCTCCTCGGTAGTGATGGGTGGGCATTCTTTATCAGGTGTTATGAGGGCAACACATAACTCCTTGAAGCTCTTTATATTTTCTGAGACTTCGTCCAGTCTATGCTCAACTTCGTAGACTTCTCTCCAAAATACTTCGACCTCCTCTGGTTTGGGTGGGTGTTCGACAGTAACTGGTGGACCTTGGAAGAGTCGAGATGAGTCAGAGAGAAACTGTTGATTTTCTGTGACCCACCTCTCCCTCCGCTCTAGACGTCTCTTAGCGTCAGATAGTATCCGTATTCTCTCAACAATATGCTGCCTGATGGTCAGCAGCTTTGACATGTTAAGTGTGTGATAATGGGTCTTGAGTTCGCGCGCGAACTTTCGAACCTTGGCGGTAAAATTCCTGCCAGATGTGATGTAGTCAATCACACACTGAATGCGGGACGCGTACTGTCTTGCCCAGCCTATCTTTATGGCAAGTTGATGCATTCGTTTTTTGGTCTTACGATCAGCCGTTGGTTTTGTTTTACGGTTCGCATCGGTCAAAGTTCTCGCTGCATTATACATACAATAATTGATGGCCCAGAGATCGGATACTCCGGAAAAATGTCCACAAGGCTCGTCATCCATTTCAGCCAGATCTTTAGGCTTGAGAGAAACCTTGGTGTTGATGTTTCTCCGGGTCGTAAGGCATCGCTCCTCATCTATTGGATGCCTGCCCGCGGTTGGTCTTAGTGTCGCCTCTCTTTCTTTGTTGCCGGCTTGTTCTAGCTGTGGTAGAGTAGGCGTTCCGCTTACATAGCCCCTTTTACGGAGTTGTTCAGCATGGTTTCGCAGACGTTGCTGCGAAAAGTGCGATGGCTCCGGGTGTTTCTCGCACCACAGAGAGCAGCCGTGCGATGTAACCCTATTCACGGGCCACACTCGCATCGTAACACTCTAGCAAGTCGTGACTCAGTTGTTCCGTCCACCCAAAGGTCGCGAGATCCCGCCGATCCATCGCATTGAATCCATTTTCATTGGCTCCCCCAGCTCTA
>NC_046665.1:17835114-17836456 GCF_010883055.1 Belonocnema kinseyi | reverse complement strand
TGCGCCCTTCCACCAACCACTCTGGAATCGGCTCTTCCGACTTCAAATATGAGGTGAAAATACGGGCCAAATGCTGATGGGTTGAAGAAAACTTCTTCCACGGGAGGTTTTGATACAATCTGGTCCCGGTGCGGAATAGTTCTTCATCCCTCTTAATGCTTTTTTCACCTCCTCGGTATTGATGGGTGGGCATTCTTTATCAGGTGTTATGAGGGCAACACATAACTCTTTGAAGCTCTTTATATTTTCTGAGTCTTCGTCCAGTCTATGCTGAACTTCGTAGACTTCTCTCCAAAATACTTCGACCTCCTCTGGTTTGGGTGGGTATTCGACAGTAACTGGAGGACCTTGGAAGAGTCGAGATGAGTCAGAGAGAAACTGTTGATTTTCTCTGACCCACCTCTCCCTCCGCTCTAGACTTCTCTTAGCGTCAGATAGTATTCGTATTCTCTCAACAATATGCTGCCTGATGGTCAGCAGCTTTGACTTGTTAAGTGTGTGATAACGGGTCTTGAGTTCGCGCGCGAACTTTCGAACCTTGGCGGTAAAATTCCTGCCAGATGTGATGTTATCATTCACACACTGAATGCGGGACGGGTACTGTCTTGCCCAGCCTATCTATATGGCAAGTTGATGCATTCGTCTTCTGGTCTTATGATCAGCCGTTGGTTTAGTTTTACGGTTCGCATCGGCCAAAGCTCTCGCTGTATTATACACACAATAATTGATAGGCCAGAGGTCGTATTCTCCGGAAAAATGTCCACGAAGCTCGTAATCCATTTCAGCCAGATCTTTAGGCTTGAGAGAAACCTTGGTGTTGATGTTTCTCCGGGTTATAAAGCATCGCTCTTCCTCTATTGGATGCCTAACCGCGGTTGGTCTTAGTGTCACCTCTCTTTCTCTGTTGTCCGCTTGTTCCAGCTGTGGTAGAGTAGGCGTTCCGCTTACATAGCCCCTTTTACGGAGTAGTTCAGCATGGTTTCGCAGACGTTGCTGCGAAAATTGCGATAGCTCCGGGTGTTTCTCGCACCACAGAGCATGCAGCCGTGCCATGTAACCTCGTTCACGGGCCACACTCGCATCGTAGCACTCTAGCAAGTCGTGACTCAGTTGTTCCGTCCACCCAAAGGTCGCGAGATCCCGCCGATCCATCGCATTGAATCCATTTTCATTGGCTCCCCCAGCTCTAGATTGGTCGGCATTGTTGTCCGACCTATTGTCGGGAGCCCTGCGCGTTCTATTGTTTTGAACCGCACTTACTACAACTATGTTTGGTGTTGTCATTGTTATTCCCACGAGAAGCTAGGGAAAGGGGTTCGTCCATCCTTGTAGAGCCCCGCAT
>NC_046665.1:17814951-17835014 GCF_010883055.1 Belonocnema kinseyi | reverse complement strand
CCACTCCGACGTCCCGTGCCGCATCTAGGCTTATAATGTCTTTGTGAGTGCTAATCGCAACTCGGTACGCGAGAACATAAGGCGACGGATTGACGCATATTGACATACGATCCGAGTCGATGTGAGCAAGCTGTACATAATTTTCACATCATTCACTTTTTCCCCTAACGACAAAAGAACTCAAACTTTTTGGAAAAACTTCTTTTTTCCCTTACACTGAAAAAATTTGCATTAAATCAAGTATGCTAGTTTACTTGGCTGATTTTACTTGAAAGAAGCAAGTATTTTCTTTTTACAAAGAAGATACAAAGGCAGATTTTTTTATTATGTAAATAATAAAAAATATATATATATATGGCAGCATTAACCAAAGTTACAAGCTTTAAAAAATGCTTAAAAATATAATTATTACATTTTCTTGATAATTTAAAAGAATTGTATCCATTTTTAAAGCAAAATCAGAAAAAAGGATTCGATAACATTTTTAAAAGTTTATTAAGAATGCATTTCATTTTATTAAGGAACAATTAAAAAATTGACAGTTACAAATATTTTAAATAAAATAATTGAGAATGCAATCGGAAGCAAACAAATAGTTTTTAGACGACCACTGAGATCGTTTTTAACCTGCAAGTTCTTGCACTAAAGGTTTCTTTACAGAATTCTTGTTTCTTCTGATTTCGAAGTATTTTATATTTAAAAGAAAAAAAAAGTATCGAGCATTTTTTTAAATAGGTAATATTTAAACTAGCGATCAATTTAATCTATATATTTTAAATTATTTTTTAGGAATTGTTATTTTAAATTAAAAACTGAGTTAAAAAGTATCATAAAAGAATTAAATAAATCGAAAACTGTGTGTTTTACAAAGGTTTTTAAAAATCAGAAAATATTGATTTGTCACTGAGGTTATTACAGCGTTTTTGAACTAAAAAGTTCTTTTATTTTTTATATGCTTTAGCTAGTTTTTAAGCGGATTAAATTTTTAAAGAAAAAAGTATTTAGTCCTTCATAAAATAAGTAAAATTCAATTATTTTTTGCATATTTTAAATTGTGTTTTGGGAAAGCAATTCCATATTCAAATCTTTGGGAAAAAGGGATGATCAAAGAATTACATAAATTGAAAACTGTGCGGTTTATGAAATTTTTCGTATAACAGAACATAATTTTTTGTCGTTATTAAAGCATTTTTGTACTTATAACTTTTGTTTATTATTTATTACCTTTGGGTCGTTTTGAAGCGTTTGAAACATTAAAAAACAAAAGGTATTAAATGCCTCGTTAAATAAACGAAACTTACTTCGCTTTTTCAAATATTTAAAATTATTGTTTAAGAAATGTTATTTTGCATTAAAAATTGAGTAAGAGAGTATTATATAAATAAAAGTTGGATAAATTGAAAACTGCTCATTCCAGCCTTTTTTGAAATAAGTAAAATTAAATTCTAAAAGTTTTCTAAATAAAAAATGGTAAATTAAAGTTGAGTTCACCAACTTTTCGTTTGAAGTTGCTTGAGGCTCACCATATGAATTGGTACGACCCTGCCTTGAAGTTCTTACCCAAACTTTTTTCACCGAGATCCAAGTCCTTCGATAGCGAAGTCGGTAGGGCGCACGGTTAGGACACACTGGTTTTAGGTAGATTAGGTAGGGAGGGTTCAATCCTCGTCAAGTGCGATTTTTCAAAGGGAATTACGTGCGCGAGTTACGTACTTTAATAATTTAAAAAATGAAGATTAGATAACAATAATTTCGCAAAACAATTTTTTTTTTTTAGAAATAGTGTTCAGTTGAGGCACTAGTCTATTGCTCCGATAATACATATTGTTATGTTAAGAAAATATATTACTGAAGTGTATCAGAAATTATTTCTTGGAAGTAAACTATGTTCTGCATTTGAATATATCTCTATATGAAGTTACACAATAAAGTTTTAGAATAATAAAATGCGATATTCTATCTAATAATACATTTTCTCAGATTAAGAAAATGTACGCTTGTTCCAAGCATACGGTAGCAAGTACTTATTTATTTGGAACACACTCATATTCTATCGTCCCCATTCGTTCCTACGATTGACTTGAATCAAGTGATATTTTCTTGATTCAAGAACAATTTTTTTAGGTGTGGAAAATTTTTCTCCCTGGAGGTAGTCAAAATTCGAAACTTCCTCACACAACTTTCTCGTTTGTATACATGCATCCCAGATTTCGAAGGAAATATTTTTGAAAATTCACTACACGGCTCAGAAACGTTTTTTGCAGTCGTAGATTTTTCTGAAGAATGTTTCAAAAAATTTTAAAGCAAAAACATCAATTCCCGACAAAGATCTGGCGAGTTGAACGCAAAAAATATTGATTTTTTTTCGCTGAAAAATTTCGTTTTCCTTAAATAACTAAAAAATGAAACTTCGAATTTGTATGTCATACAAAAAAGATGCGCAATAAAATAGTCTGCAAGTATTCACGGTCGACACTCAAATTTGAACTTTTAAATTTTGCTCCACGGACCATAATCCTCCGTGTGTTCGAGCGCTAAGGTGGTTATTGCATCCGCCCCTTCAATCGTAGTCGAGCTACTTATACAAAGATTAGGATTACAGTTAAGAATAATAGCAAACTAAAAAGAACTGAATTTTCTAACAAAGTTTAAATAAAACTTTTAGATCGCATGAATGAATAAAATTGCCTATATTAAAATTTATCAGAATTTAATCAGTCCACGAATTTCTTCAAAATCTTCCAGTACTTTTTTATTTTCTCATTGAATCTTCCGTTTCTTTTCATTTAATTCTTATGCTTTATCTGATATTGAATATTATTGATATTTGCTTTCTTTTCTAATGTTTAAATATAGAATTCGCTGCAAAATACTAAATCATTAATACTTTGAAATAGAGACGATTAAAAAGGTTCTAGTCATTTTTTCAACATTCCATCACTTTTCTAGGTTTTCCAGTCATTTTTTTTACTTCCATAACTTTTCCAGGTTTATTAACAACTTTTAAATTCCATAGCGTTTCGAGGTCTTGTAGCAACCCTGCTACCTACACCACAAACACCATGAAAAACATGGAGAAAATTCCAAAAATCATTAACACTGACTTTCATGTTCTTTTTTTTAAGGAAAGAGTTCTTTAAGATTTTCAAAAACTGAGTATATTTTATCCTAACTTTTTGACGTTACACTTGTATTTTATTAATCTGTCAAAATGGCGGAGGTATGACACGGTCTTCTGCATGGGACGCGACGAATGTCATCAGACGGCGGCAAACGTAGCGTCGGCAGGATTAATGCAACAAATATGAACCAACTTTTTTCTTTCATTAACACTAATTTCAAAAAAATTAGGTTAGAAGCAGCCCTTCGAAAAATGTACTGTGTTGACGGTGTCCATGTGATGGCGCCAGCTATGCAGTTGGCATTTGATGTTGCAAACGTAAACGCTTTTGTATTTTAGATTATAAAAAAATATGATATATTAATAGATTGTCAAATTTTCAAGTTTAAAAAAATGAACTAAAATTATACATTCTAAACAAACTTAATTAATTTTAATGTATTCATTTAAAAATTTGGTTTTCGGCATAAATATTTTCACTAAATTAAGCTTAAGATTTATACTTGGTTTTTAATTAAACATGAACTAAAGGGTCTTATTCGAAAAAAGAAATCGGAAAATAAGAACGAAGTTTTCAAAATAATTTGCAACTTGCTATTTTATCCATTTTGTATTGAATTATTCTCGCCTACCAAGGCATTTAGATTTTGAATTATTGATAATAATTATTATAACCGAATCTACAGAAAAGAATAATCAATAAATATTTATTTTCGTTTCAAGTTATTAAATTCTGTTTTTAAATAATAATAGACTGAAAATATCATTCTTTTTACAGTTTTCGGTGACTATAATGTAATAGAGTAAAGATTTTTGTGGGTGAAATTTTTATAATTTTATAGTAACTTTTTAAATTTTTCTATTAATTTTTTTATTTTCCTTCCACACGGACAATAAGATTGGGAAAGTTCAAATGATTAAGATTTTATTTTAAAAGGTTAATTTTAAGTTTTAAACATTTCAAAATAGATGGGAAAAGATTCTGAAAGATTTTTAAACAATTTTTTCCGATTACATTTTCTTTGATTTGCATAAGTTACAGCGGTTTTCAAAATATGAGTACAATCAACTTGTCTCAAGAATCCAGATTAAAATTTTTAAGGATTTTTTTATTTTGAAAAAGGGATTCTAGAAGAAAATTAAATCAGAATTAGGAAATTACAAAAAAATTCTATTACAATTCAAAGTTAATTTGAAACCTTTGAAAAATTGCATTTTTTTAAATGTAGATTGTTAAAGATTTTGAAAAACTAGCTTTAGTGTAATATTCTAAAAAATTTCAATGTATTTAAAAAAATTATCAAAAAAGAATCTGAATGATCTTAAGGCAAATTTTTTTGTCTTTAAAAAATAATAAGACAAATTCGAAACTTTTTAGACATTTAGAAGTCTTAAAAAGATGTAAGAAAAATGGTTAATTTGAAAATTACAACAATTTTGAGAAAAACGTATATTTTTTACAATTTTGTAAAAAAAACTTTTTATGAATTCGGAAAGGTTTTGAATGAATCAAACCATTTTCTCTAGCTTGTTAGGAAGATTTAGAGATATTTTATGGAAGATTTTAGAACAATTTTTTTGCTATTTTGCAGAATAAAAAAAGTTCAAGTTTAAAAAAATGAAATAAAATAATACATTTTAAACAAACTTAATTAATTTTAATGAATCCAGTTAGAAATTTGCATGTCGACATAACTATTTTCATAGAGTTTAGCTTAAGATTTAAGACGAATTGGAAATTTTAATTATACTTGTTTTCAAAGTAAACTCGCAAAAGACTGCTTTAAATTTTTTCCAGAACTCCCACCACTAAACCCTTTTCCGAATTCCCCAAACATGTTGCCTTCATATGATTGCAGATCAGAAAATTTCATGCAAGGAAGTCCATAAGAGTGAAAGAGCTGGAGAACAGTCTGCGCTTTTCGCGCTTGTGGGTTTTCTCCGTGCAATTTTCTGAAGTGCAATCGTGTGAGAGTATCTTCATTTCTACAAATAAAATATTAATCCAGGCAGCCATTTTCAAGTTATTTACCAGTTCCTAAAGTTCTATCGAGGAGAACACTCTGTGGAAGCTGATTTGTTTTAAAAGATGAGTAACAAGTGCCCTTAAAAATGAATTAATAATGTGTATCAAGGGACATGTAATACTTCGTCGTGTGGTAAATTCAGGTCAGTTCCCTCAGCTTTTTTTTTCCGGAAAATAAAAACTTTAAAAACTAAATTCGGAGATACTATAAAATATTATAAGGTACCTCCCCGGACTCTTTTTTTTCTAGGGATAACAAAAAAAAATATGCTGTACTAAATACATATTTTACGCATGTGCATTATTTTCAGGTTAGGATCGTTTTCAACACACGTAACCTCAAAATACACACATCAAATTCAAAAAAATTATTTTTTTAAGTTAAGGGCATGTGACACAGCTAAATACCTATATTACCGACCTCACTTTTTCCGTTCACTGAATGTTTTTTTGAACCTAGAAACTTTTTTTGTAAATAAAATATCGAGCTGAAACTTTGGGAAATGTATTAGAGTACATTAAAGTACGTTTAGGTACTGCATTTTGGTAGGAACGTCACTGAAAATTATTTCATCTTTTTTCTGAACCTCAACATTTTTTGAACGTTCGAACTTTTTTATACATAAAATATCGGTCTCAAACTTTGAGAAATGCAAGAGCCGAAAGAAAACTACGTTTAAGTACAAAGGTTAATAATAAAAGATGTAAAAAAATATATTTCAACAATCAATTCCAACGGCATCAGCCGGTAACGTTGTACACGAAAATACGAACTCTCTGGAGCCTCGTCTAGTGGCCGCCAGAGTTCGTATTTTCGTGTACAACGTTACCGGCTGATGCCGTTGGAATTGATTGTTGAAACATATTTTTTTACATATTTTATTATCAAGCTTTGTACTTAAACGTAGTTTTCTTTCGGTTCTTGCATTTCTCAAAGTTTGAGACCGATATTTTATGTATAAAAAAAGTTCGAACGTTCAAAAAATGTTGAGGTTCAGAAAAAAGATGAAATAATTTTCAGTGACGTTCTTACCAAAATGCAGTACCTAAACGTACTTTATTGTACTCTATTACATTTTCCAAAGTTTCAGCTCGATATTTTATTTACAAAAAAAGTTCTTAGGTTCAAAAAAACATTCAGTGAACCGAAAAAGTGAGGTCGGTAATATAGGTATTTAGCTGTGTCACATGCCCTTAAGGGCATGTGATAATTAAAATATTGTCGATTTTACCAGTTTTAGGCTCCCCTGACTTTATTCCTAGAATAATAAACATTTTGTCTTCAAAATTTAGGAAATGATAGCGAACATGCTAACGGATGTCCCCGCACACTTTTTTTGTGCGTTAATTCAAAAAAGTTTTAATTTAGCAAAGAGTGACTAATTTGCATAGCGCTTAGGAATTAGTATCGATTGTTTCAGTATTAGATTCCCCCGGCTTTTCTACAAGGATAAGAAATATTTTGTCTTCAAAATCCGGGAAATGATAACGAACATGCTAACGGACGTCCCTGTACACTTTTTTTCCTTTTTCAAAAAAATTTTGATTTTGCTAACGTGTGTATATTTCGAGGTTATGTGTGTTAAAATTCTCTCAAGAGTCCGAACGTCAGTTAGTATGTTTGCTATCATTTTCAATCTAAGGGAACCAAACACTGGTAAAATCGGCAATTTTCTAAGTATCACATGTCCTTAAACAAAAATATATTGATACTGTTGGTTATGTCAGGTCCACTATTCCTTTCACTTTCACTGTAAATTATTACTACATTTAATTAAAGCCAAAAAGACGTACAACAAAAAACACTTTTGCACTCACAAATAATAAATACTAAAAAATGAATGTTAAGAATTCAATCGGCATGATCTTGACAACTTACCACGCGAAGCAGACAAAATTAGATCAGAATATTTCGGATTCGTGGCGATTTGAGTAACCCATCCATTGTGGCCACGCAACGTGCCCCTCAGCTGAAGCGTTTCAGTCATTTTTCAACACTTTTAGATCTAAGTAAATGCCTGATGGAAATAGATTCTTCAGACAAGGGAAAATCCACAACACGTAATTACAATTCGGCTGTCTCAAAAAGAAAGACTCGACAAAGGCCTTGTCGAAAGAGCAGCCTAGTCCAAAGATACTATAAAATGAGGTGCAGCGCCACAGTCATGACAATGTGGGCGCTCTAAGGTACTGCGCTTACGCTAAGATCGCGCGTTAAGTATTTCACGTTGTGACGTTTGCTGGCAAGATGTATCTAGACCAAAGCCCATCGACATACAGAAATGGACCGGTAACCATGGACATAGGAAACACGCATCGACATATAGAAATGGACCGGTAATGCTGTGGGGAGAACGGTAATGAGATCTAGAGAGAGAAAAAGTATATAAGAGTAAGTCTATCTCTTTCTAGATAAAGCTGATTAGTCGAGAATATTTTTGTTGGGTGAAGTTTGGCGCAGCACAGGACCGTGCTCTGTGTCGCGAGTGCTCCAATAATGTAACGTTTATCGCACTTTTCAAAATTGATTTATTTATAATTTATTTAATTATAATTTATTGTAAATAAATATAAAAAATGGTGGCAACTTGTGTAGTTTGTGAGGGTTGTCAAGACGTTTATATGGGGATATGTTTTCATACGTAAGTAAAGTTATTGAATATAGTAAAATAAAAAATTTTACAACAAAAACAAAACTTCAAAATATGAAGTTTTGTACCTATGCAATACAAATAGTTATTTTTTATGTTATAGAAATATTGTTCAAATTTTTGATAGTTTTTATATTATTTTTAAACAAACAAAACGATTATTATTGTAGCATTTTCAATCCAATTTCAAAAAGAATTCAAGATTACCAATTTTGTAAAATTATCTATCTGAAACAGGTTATTTTACATGAATGTTCTTTAAAATTCAATTTATTATAACTACAAATTTCTAATGTATTGTTTATCTTTTTTTTTTAATCAACCGTAGAGAATATTTAGGCAATACACGGGGCCACCAAATCACTTGACAGAGTCCTGAAATTGATAAACGCATGGCTCATCTCATATGTTTTTTCTCTGTCTAAAGCCTATTTCAGTTCTCCCCAAAGCGTTACCGGTCCATTTCTATATGTCGATGAAAACACGGGACTAGGCATGCTATCCTAACTCGGCCGAGCGGGGTTGAATCCACGGGAGGGGAGAGAATTCCATGAGTGGGGAGAGCCACCATCTTACGATGTGCCATTTGATTATGCGCACGAGCATTTTTGCCGACAAACTGTGCATGATAATATAAACATGTGGGCGCTGCCATGTTTGTCGTGGGACATCAAAAGGTAGCAGACCTCTCCCCTCATTGCATCAACCCCGCAATGGCATGCCTAGTCCCTTATTTCCTATGTCCATGACCCGTAACGCTTTGGGAAGAACTAAAATGGGCTCTAGAGAGAGAAAAAACATATGAAACGTAGCCCTGCCTTTATCTATTTCAGGAATCTGTCAAGTGATTTGGTGGCCCCGGGTTTTGCCTAAATATTCTGTACGGTTAATTAAAAAAAGAAAAGATAAACAATACATTAGAAATATGTAGTTATAATAAATTGAATTTTAAAGAACATTCATGTAAAATAACCTGTTTCAGACAGATTATTTTTAAAACTTCTTGTTATCAATGGGTCTGACACAGCAACCCATGATCCCCTACTCTCTGTACATTTTCCTACATTTTATTTGCCCTACAAGGAAAGCAACCAATGAGTCTTCTTAATCCCACTTATAATTTTGAAAACAAACCGCCTACGCGATAATCACGGGTCCTCTTTTGAGCCGCGCAAAAAATCATGATCGCTGCGATGGCGGCTGCGGTACATTAAACGGATAAGAAAAACCATTTTTAAGCACGTACAGGAATTTAACAGTTATAATTCCGACAAGTACACTTCCGCCGACAAAAGCCTCCAATAATGTTATTTTGAGTCAACAATTCACAACTCAAATGTCTTTAGGTAATTTAAATTTAAGAGTTATAGCAACATTCCTTGAAATAAAAATCCAAACTAATTTAAATTTCCATATTAAAATATTATGTACAGGAAATTCCATAGCATTAAAATCAGTCCTTTGGAATTTCCGTTTCGACTGCATACAAAGAAGTTTTTGTATGGATAGTTATTTTATTACAACAACATCATATTTCTTGTTCAAACAAGTTGACCAGCCACTTGGGATTGGCAAATACCCATTCAAGCTAAAATTTTATATTCTTAATTTTCAACTATAATCCGAATAGTTTTAAATTTTGTCATTGACATATTATTATTTTGTCGGTAAGACAGCTATCTGTTACATTTACCCCCTTAAGAAGAGGTTGCGCCATATAGGACGACCTTTTCAAATTTAAGTTTTACCGCGCGTAGGCTCCCGTCCGAGGGGGATTTGGAAAAAACCTGTGTCCAATCGCATATGCGTGTCGTCAGCATGGTGGCGGCAAAGATATTAGGTCCTAGATAAGGCATGAGATTAGTTGCACCACATACCGGTAGTTTGCGCGGCAGGCAAGTTTGTGGTCTTGCGTATATATATATATATATATTGTTTTTAGTTCGTCCATATACTTGTAGAGGCGCGATATGTACTGATTGGTTCCTTTACATACTTGTAGAGGCGCGACAGACAACCATATATTTGGTCGCGCCAAATTATAGTGCATTTGAAATCCAAAATGGTAATAGTCTAATTTTACTTTATAAGTGAATGGGAAAATAATTTTAATTGAGTAGAAAAAGTCTTGAAGGAATTTGAAGACTCTAAAGACTTTGAAATTGAAATTATGCCCAAAATGTAGCAAAGATGTTAGTATAAAATAGTAATAACAAATTTGAATTAAAAAGTTTATTTTTTATTTAAGTTATAATTTTTCTGGAAATTAGTAGAAAAGTGAATTTGAAAATACAGTTAAGTTTTATTTAAATTTAAATAATCTAAACAAACTGTCTGGTTAAATCAACCAGAATTCTGGTTGAATATGTCCTTACTATTTTTTTCTGGTTAAAGAAATAAAAATTGTGAAAAGAAATTTCCTTATAAAAACTTATAAAAATTTTTTTTCCCTTAATTATGTCTTCTGAAATGTTGCATTTTTCAAATATTTTTGAATTTAGTGGTATATGAGTTTTTTAACAGCTGTAAGTGTAAGAAGCATTTTCGAAAGTCAAAGGAAATTACGGCTTACTTCTACAGTTTATAAATAATAATAAATAATAAATAATGTTATAAATATGACCTTTTTTCAAATTGAAATAAGAAGTAAATCAATCTTACAAAATGTCATTTTCGCTGCTCCAGAAATCTAACTTTATGAAAAAATGTAAGTTTGCTTAATTTTTTTTTAATAGCATAATGTATTGCAATAATTTTCGTCTTTTTGTTGTTTTAATATCTGAGCTTATTACATTTTTTAAACCGCAATCATGAAAAATAATATAAACCAATGCTATAAATTCACGGAAATATTATGTACTTTAATAGTCTATATTTTTTTTAAAGAATTTGACGCCGTTTTTATTTTATTTTTAATAAATATATAAGTTTTCTTAGTTTTTTATTTAGTTTCCTTTATTTCTTTATTTTGTATTCATTGAGAAAAATAAGTTGAAACTTTAAAATGTTCTCCGCCGGTCATGTACAGAAAACTATACATGTCCAGCTGGTCGATTAAGCTTTTGTTTGCATTTACTTGTTTAACTGTTTGCATATTTAATTCCATTAAAAATTTTTGATTTTGCTAAAATAATTATTTTAAATTCTTTCCTTTAATAAAAAACTTGTTTTTTTAAATTTGTTCGTAAATAAATTTATTTTCTAGTAATTTAAATATTTCATCAACTTTCAGTTCTTTTTTATAAAATTTTAAAGGCCTATGCATTATAAATTAATTACCTCATTAACAAAAAAGGTTTTTTAAAGAAAAATAACAACAATCATGCAAGAAACCCTACTTTTTTATTTGAAAAAGATATTAAAAATGTTTATTTCTTGCATAATTAAAAAGAAATTTGGAAGGAATTTCATATTTGAATAAAATTATTAATCGAACCAAAAAATACATGATCTGGCACTTTTCTGTTAGACTTATTTTTTCAAAAATTGTATACATCTTTTCAATGATCTTTATTGAAAACCAAAGTTTAATTCCGCTCTATTGTATTATTCACAACTTTCTTCTAACTGCAATTCATAACACAGTAGACAATTAGACATAATGTAAAAATTACAATGAACAGGACCAGTCAAAACTGTCATCTAGGTACTTGAAGTTAAAGTGAATATTTATTTCTAACAATATTAAAACTTCCATTTTAATATTGATTTTATTACATTAAAAAGGAAGATATTTTAAAATTATTTACGCCAAGCGTTATAATGCTTAAAGCTTCTTGTTCTTCAAAAATCAATATATTCCAATCAAGATTTTTTTCTTACTTCTTAAATCTTGTAAACAAGAACAAATGTTTTCATGTAATAAATAAGTGACGAAATTTTGATATCAAATAATTTTTTTTAATGTGATAAGCCGTAATTATTTCTGCCGTCTTGGAGAAAAAAGTTCGACGGATTATTCACCTTGGCGCACGGCGTATTCCCTAAATTAATTTTTTTACGTAAAAAAAAGTCGTGTCTGCTAAAATGTAATATTTTTTTCTCGATGATTCAAATTAAAAAAAAAAGGTTCGAAAGTGTAAAATTAAAAATGTGAAGCATTGAAAAAATTCTCAATTTAAGAATCAAATCCTAAAGAATTAAAAATTTTAACATTGAAATTTAATTTGGTTTTGAATATAAGGGTTTAATATTGTAAAATTGACAACTGTAAGCCTTCTAACTAGATTGGGTTTAAGTTAATGGCCTCCAAAATCTGATAATACCCAAGTACAAACATTTAGAATTTTGCATTTCAATTTTCAATTCAAAACTTTCAAAATTAAATAATTTAAATTTATCAGATTACACTTGAGGCATATTCGAAATTTAAAAAATATTAATGCTTGTATTTTTAATTTATCAACTCTATGAAAAAATTTCAAACAATACAATTCTTGAAATTTCTTTTTATAAAATTACTCAATTTGAATGTTTTAAATTAAAAATATATTAAATCCTTTCAATTTAAAATTCCTCTCCTTATAAAAATAAGTTTTCGATTTCAAGGGCTTTACATTTATTCCCATTTATCACGAGGTTTGACATCGAATAATCTACTTATTCTAGCTTTAAATTATTTATATCCTAAAGCTGAAAAAAAGTATTGCCGAATCATAAGTGATTTAATTAATAACGTTTAAAATTAAATAATTTGAATTGACAGGTTATACACGAAGAATATTCGAAATTTTACAAATACTGAGATTTTGAATTTTAAATTTATAAACTAGTTTCTTTTAATAATTATTATTTTATTTTTACGCTTCTAAAAGAAAATAATTACACTGTAATTTTAATTGTTTTCATTTCAAAAATCTCTCATTTAAAACCTTTTAATTTCAAAGGCTTTGAAGTTATAATCCAATTTTCGAAACTGAATAATTTTGACTGGAATAATTATTTAATTGCTAAAATACTTCTAATTTGAAATAAAATTGTGAGGTAATAAAGTACTTCCATGCAAAATAGTTATGCTGAAGTTTAAACGCTTCCTTTTATATTTTGACATTGTCGACTTCTAAAAAGTATCAAACAAAATTTTTTTAAAGTTTATCCAGCTTATTTGAATGCTCTCCATTGTTGAAGCCAAGAAACAACCCACATATATTTGCATTCAATTCAATCAAATTTAAAATTTAACGACAGTTTCATTTTTATTGAACTAAATTGTACTTAAATTTAACACCATTTAACACCATTCAACATCCACAATTTTAACTGAAATGTACTTAAATTCAACTAAATTTTACTTAAATTTTGAATTTAACTCAAATATATTCACTTTTTAAAATGATCTAAATTGTATTCAATCTTTAAATTTAGTTTTACAAAATAATGTTTAAAATTGCACTACCATAAATCTTAAAGTAAGAATAGAATTGTTTTAGAACTTATTTACTTAGTATCTAGAAAATTACTCTTAGAAAATAAACGAGACGAGAAATTAATTTAATTTAACTAAACTTTATTTAATTCTTAAATTCATCTAAATTTCATTTAAATGTTGAATTTAGCTAAATTTTATTTAAAGTTTAAATTCAACTAAATTTGATTAAATTTGGAATCTAAATAAATTTAATTTTTTAATTTATCCTAATTTCATTTAAATTTTAAGTTTAGTTTTTTAAAATAGTTTTAGAAATTTCACTAAAATTTTAAAGTACGAAAAGAATTTTTTTACATTTATTTATTGTCTCGAAAATCTAAAATAATAAGAAATAGAATATTTTTAGACTCTCTTTAATTTGAATATAATTAGGTAATTCAGGGTCCATAACATTTTTAGCGAACAAGCTGTACAGAGCCAGCCAACCGACTCAACTATAGCAAAGATTGCTATAGTGATAGCGAAGGCGAACGCGATAACGAGAAACCCCGCCCGCTGACGTGCTAGGAGGACGCGGTTGCCATAGAAACGGTGAAAAGTTGAAGAGGGCAGCACCTCGATATAGTCGAAAATGTAGTTAGATATATATATATCGGCCGTCCCCACCACTGACCCATGTGGTATCTAGGACCTAATATCCTTGGTGTCGGCTCGCGCGCGGTGGTCTGACGTCGCGGACCATACGACTTGTGCGTCGGCGTCGAACAGCTGCCATCGCACGTGGGGATCTTTTTATGTTCCCGATCACCAGAGATGGGTTGTGACATGTCACTCGAGGTTTTCTACGTATAATACATAAAAGACGTAATATACGTCAAAAATGGTAGAAAACTATGTACAATACATGTCAAAGATGGCGAACATAATTTGCTTGGGAGGGACTGCATTTCACAGATTTGAATCATTAACATAACCTCTTATAAAGCTGTTCAATCGATTTAATTTGAGTTTTTAGGGTAAACATTTTAAGAAACAAGTAGAAAAGAAAACATTTCAGAGAGGCATACCGTAGGAAAAAATTAATTTCGAGCGCCAGAAGTTCAAGATAATTCATGAGGTTTCACTGCAAATTTTTTGTGCAGTGCGTTCTTAAATCAAATATGACATATTCATACATCATATTTAAATAATTTTATTCCAAAATAATAATGGAAACCGTGTAAACTAAAGATTTTAAGTTATTTAAAATACCAAAGAATTATATTTTCTCTTTAAAGGACATATGTAAGCAGGCGATAAACTTAACAAATGAGCAAGATACACAGCAGGAAAACATCCGAAATATTATGAAAGACAATAAACACGTATATTATTATTATCATTATTATTATTATTCAAACAATTTGTTTAGGAAAGTGATAAATATTGGTGAATAATTAATTAATTGCTCAATATTGGTTAATTCTATAAGGCAATTGGGTATTTTTAGAAGAAAGATTTAAAAAATCCCCCCTATGTAGTCACGTGATCAAATGTAAAATACATTTGTAGAAAACTGACGACGTTATATACGTAGTAATAAACATGTAGAAAACCATGTACATACGTGATGTATTATACGTACACATCCCTGCCGATCACCCTTGTGTTTGGTGGGGCCTTATAATTCGCAAAGGTGCAGACGACACAACCCTAATGAAATACCAAACTGACAGATTTCCTAACCTTAATTGAAGGTATGTACACATTCATTATTATCACTATTATTCTAATTTGAGAGATCTAAATTCTCACTTTCTGTATTAAGGTAAACATACTTTTGTAATTCAATAAACAAAATTATTATTATATATACATTAATTTTTTTTACAATAAAAAAAGATTTCAGTTATATAAATTTACACAAATGGAAGGGGTCAAAAAGGTAAACACAAATGAATAAAATATATATACATATATGTATACACATGCATCCATATGCATAACATTTATATATATATATATATATACACATGCAAGCATACACACATACATTAGAAAAGAACAATTTTTTTTTAATTTACAGGAAAAGAATGTTTTAATATTATACGTAGATTTCGAAGAAAAGAATTTTGAACATTTAAAAATGAAAGGTACAGTACGCCGGATTTTGAAAATTATAGAACCTTTTTTAAAAGTCTTCAACATTGGAAGATTCCAATAGATTTGACCAAATCTTTAAATCAGTTTTACACAATTTTTCTTGGTTTTTCTTAAGAATAAAAATAACTCAAAGAAGAAGAAGATTTCATGATCACTAAAGAGACTAGCGTAAAGAGAAAGGGTTGAACATGTATGCTAACATACTGTGTTGCTTTGTTTTTATTATACTGTTTTTAATATCACGGTCTCGGGGACCAGTTGACCTGCCTGCCATTCCTCTACTACTGCCTTACTATTTCCCCTGGACATCGGCTGTGACAGGAATATGAAGTTCCACCTGTTGCAATTAGTGGATACCTGGATATCGTCAACGGCGACAGAAGCAGATCATCTTAATCTGACCAATCAAATCATGTTTAGAAAATATTCAACTTCGCCCGGTTTGTTTACATTCGCGGTATTCGTCGGTGACTTTATTGTTTATTTCTCTTTCCCTCTTTTCGCTCAAGCAACCGCAGTGGCCGTAAAAAGGTCGAGTGCTCTCCTCTCACTCTCCCTCACACCTCCACCCATTTCGCCCTGCCCCTGAGTTTTCCTGTTTAATGGGTTAGAAAATGAAACATAGCCCGATTACACCTTATGCTCTTTTGGCCCTAATTATAATTTCAAATTTACTTCATTAATAACTTGTAATATTTTATACGGGCCTTCATAATAATCGTCTAGTTTATTTTCTTTAGCTGGTATAAGCAAATATACGTATTGACCGGGTTCAAAATTCTGATCATTCAATTTCCGGCCATAATACTTTTCACAGCGTCGTTTTGCTGCTTCTAAACGCGCGGTAACTAATGATTCGGTTTCATTTATACGATTTTACAAATTGTCCGTGTACTGGACACAAGTCAATGAAACTTCTTCGTCGGAAAAAGCGGAAGGAAAACGAACTTTTCTACCGAAAACAATTTCATGTGGTGTTTTTCCGGTAGATTCATGCGCCGAGGTATTAAATGAAAATAATGCGAACGGTAACCATTCGTCCCAGTTGGTTTTTTCGCAGTAATGTCGCAGGTATTCAATGAAGGAATGATGACTTCTTTCTAACGAACACAACGACTGCGGATGATAGGCGCTGGAGCGGTATCTCTCAATCTTAAAAATTTCCGCGAAACTCTCCATTATTTGACTCATAAAATTTGAACCTTGGTCCGTTTGTATAATTTCAGGACAACCGAAGGTACACCCTGGCGGACCGAAGCAACCAAATGGAGCCTCTGCAAAGTAACCGTAAAAACCCCATTGGGTTCCCATTCGGTTCCTTTTTAAAAAACTCGAAAAAACAGCAAAATCAACTTTTAAATGATTGAAATTCGGATTCTACGTTAAAATTCCCTTTAGAAGGTTACGGAATAATCGCAATAGTTTTGTTTGCAACGGTAAACAGTTAAAAAAATATAAGACGTATAAAGCCTGTTGACTGCTACTTACAGGCGTTGCGTTTGAAATGTAGCCGTCAACATGCGTTATACATCTTGTATTTTTTAAAAACTGTTTACCGTTGCAAACGAAACTATTGAGATTATTCCGTGACCTTCTATAGGAAATTTTAACGTAGAATCCGAATTTCAACAATTTAAAAGTTGATTTTGCTGTTTTTGTGAGTTTTTAAAAAAGCAACTGAATGAGGACTCAATGGGGTCTTTACGGGTACTTTGTAGAGGCTCCATTCAGTCCCTTCGGTCCGCCAGGGCAAATTAAATTCTCTGCAAGGGCTACTGCAATATGTGGAGCATCCGTTACGCATAAGGGTATCGCACCCGAATATTTACTAAAACAATCCTGCCATGTAAGCATATATTTGTTCCCTGACTCGGTCACCAGAAGCGGTCTCAAGTACGGGCTCCTAAACCTCCCCAGTACAAACTCTTATCTCGAAATCATCTTTGCCGAAATGAGTACGAAAAATTCCCTCTATAACTGACGATGGTATTTTATCAAAACCATTCCCTTTGCGAGATATACTAAAAGATTTTATCTTTGAAGTTTCTAATGCTTTCTTTAGAGTGCCTACTGCCAATTTTATATTTTTTGCATAAACTTTAGCATCAAAAGATTCCTTTATATATAAATTAAAAACAAAATGACGTGCGTATATTACTGAGGTTACATAACGTAATTTAACGGTGGGATCTTTCAGGTCGGATAATAAACCAATAGAATTGCTCAATAACTCTCTTCCGACGGGGGTCGTGAGAATCCCGTCCATGGACAGAAAATGTACCATATGGTCATCCCTCATGAATAATTTATCTCGACTACATTGGAACAATGGGGTAAGTACAGTTTTTGTAGTACTAGTTGCAGCCCCATAACTATAAGAATTCTTAAATTCTTCAATGCTAACCGAGTTATTTTCATAATTATTATCATCTAATATTTTTCCCCATACACCCATTAACTGGATATTTTCCTTTTTAGACAATGCAGTGTCATCATTTTGGTCTGACTCCCCTAAGGTGCTCTGCTGTCCCAACTAAGAACATGGTAAGTCGCACTTGCCATAAGGGTCATAGTCGCCTGTATCACACGGATTACTCACACAGAGTTGGCCTTTTTTATGTAGTTTTTTTTTTATAGATTGTAAAGTCAGGGCCACTTGAACGCCGAGGGTCCCATTCTCGCTCGAGTCAGGTCAGTTTTCTCTCACTCCCTTTGGTCTAAGAGTCGAGGCCGTTTTTGGTGAGTTATTAGGTAACGATTCTGCCACTATTTTCTTGATTGTTGAGAATACACTGATCACCAAATTTGGCTTCTCCAGGGGTAGTCCAGGGGAGAAGGTGTTTGTTTACTCATTCGAAGTTGTTAAAAAAAATGATTAAAATAAGTCATAGGGTAACGGCTGAATCTTTCCGTGTTGAATGTCAAGACAATTAGACAATGTTCCGTGCAATTGGCAGAACAATAGGCCGGCGTGGAAAGGGGGGCAGAACAATCTCGAGTTGTAAAAGAATATGGAATTTTAAAGTTATTTTCTAAAACCCAAATTTCTTATATAAAATTCTACTCATTATTTAAAACATATATTCGAAGAGGCAGAACACAATCTCAGGGATAACATCCTGGCAGAACAACGCAAACTGCCCGGTTTTGACATTGGGCATTGTGCGTCGGTTTACGACCCTGAAACTGCGAGCAGAGTGGTCTCTTGTGCTCAGAAGACGATCAGTAGCGTAAATAGAGACTTGAATTTGAATTTTAGTTTATAACACAAAACCATTCCGCTGTTATCTAGAAAAATAATAAATATCGAATAATAATATTGAAGCGTCGTTTTCGAAATTTTAAATATTCCTTCGAGTCATTTCAAACTACGGATCGACCTAAAATTTTGCAAAACATAACTCAGTATAATAAGTGTAATAGAACCTATCTTATAAAGGGTTTATTTTCATCAACTTTTACGCATGAAAATATAATCTCTTTATTCTAATTAGTCTTCTTTGTTCTCTACAGCCGATTTTCGAAAGCCGTGAAATTATAACCTCAAAATTGTTCGTCTATTGTAAATAACATTTTTTGCATACGTTATTGTAAAAACTCAATAGACTTAGGAGCAAGTTCGTATATTTTGTTTGTAGGGAAATTTTCAGTCAATCAGTGGGGTGGATTGAGAATAAAAGATTTCAGAAATAATTTTGGCATTTGAGAGGTATGTAAAAAGTTGTAAAACACACTTCCTACAGAAAATATTTGTACACAAAATGTACTGGCTTTTTTTCCCTACACAAATTTTTTCCTACAAAAAAAAACATTTCCTACACAAAATCAAACACTTACATTTTTCCTACATAAAATATTTCCTAAACAGAAATAAATAATTATTATTTAAAAATATTACGTCTAATGTTTTTCCTACATAAAATATTTCCTGCACAAAGTTTTTCCTACCCAAAATTGTTCCTACACAAATTATTTTCCACAAAATTTTTTCCTACATAAAATTTATTCCACAGAAATATTTTCCTACAGAAATTATTTTCAACAAAAAATTTTCCCTACACAAGTATTTTCCACAAAAAAATTTGATACACAAAATTATTATAATCGATCAATTATTGTTCCTGCTATTATTTTCACAACGAATTTTTTTCACACAAAAGTAATTCTGCACAAAATCATCATTTTTATTTAAATATTGTTCCTGCTCTGTATGAATTTCGTCCATCTTTGCTTATTTTGTATTCTTTGACGTACTTGTGAGTAGTTCTGAATGATTTTGCATAGTTTGCATTAATTCACATACACACACAAATGAAGGCTAGGGTCCCTTTTCTCTCCATCTGCCGCACGGCGCATTTCTCTCTCTCAAATGAATAGAGTATTCTAACGCTAACATAAAGCTATTGCAAACACCTGAATAGACTATAAGTTGAAAAAAAATTTTAACCACATACTTTAACTATCTATTTCTTGTTTTTATTAGGACATTTTGCAGTAATACAAAAATTGTACACTTTAAACTAATTGATTTTTTAAATTTAAAAAACAAATACAATCACGAGGATGATTCACTGATATTCGTTTATTAGTCGTAGGCGAATGTAATTGCATGTTTATAAAGTAACAATATTTAAATCGTATAAAAGTCATTACACATAAATTGACAAAGATAAGATTGTACTTCATATGTTATATAAAAATAATTAAATTTATTTATAATTTTTAAAAACCACATAAATTTTAATTTTATCATTA